>NC_062216.1:136115820-136418850 GCF_902686445.1 Sciurus carolinensis
CTTATGCTTGTATTGATTGGGGTTCTTAATTGCAAACTACAGAATTTGCTTTGGAATTATGTAATGTTAGAAGGCTCTTTGGATTTGGCAGCTGCTTGGAGAACTGGGCTTTTTGCAGGTTCTTAGAAAACCATACACCTAGACTCTGCTACCAGCAGGTAGCAGACTTAGTACACTTAGAAAAAGAGGCCAGATATCTGCCAGTGTTGATAGGGAAGAATTGAATGACTCTTCTAGCTGATAGAGAAGACTCAAACAATTTTGCTACCTTGCTCACTAGAGATTTTTTTCCTTTGTGATTCTCTGGGCACAAATGGTGGATAGAACCTATGCTGCATGCCTTAGCTGTCTATCAGGGAGTCTGGGAATGTTACTTCCTTTATATTCTACTTTGGAATCGTATGGCCCTTAATGTGAGAAACTATCAAAATAAGAATACAGAAGGTAGTCTACAGATTCAAGCAGCCACAGTGATACAAAATGCACTTTGCTGACATTGAAAAATAATTGTTATTGATAACGATCTTATTTATAAGTATATTAGTAATCATGATATTATAAAATCTCAAGAAAAATACATATCCAAGGAGGGCTCCTCATTAATGATATCTCTATATATTCAAGTTTTCTTGATAATTAGCTTTTTGGTCAATATCATATGTGAACTGAATACATCACCATTATTTTTCACTTATCATGCAGCTCAAAGTACATTCAGCACTCCTTTGGAGATTGCTCATGCTTTCCTTATGAGTACACACTTCAGTGTTTGGATTGTGTACAGGAGATTTTAAGCCACCTCTGTTTCACAAGACTATCTTTTGCCTATATATTATATCTGAATCTAGTGTGCAAAAATTCATTTAGATAAGTGATAATATTTCACAGGTAAGTGATAATATTTCACAATTGATTGAAAGCCAGTCAGTGTATGAGAGACTGTGTTCCACCCCTTGGCAGAGCAGAGTTCCCATTCTCTTTCAGGTGACTCTGCTCATCCTACATTATTTCTGCACCATCTAACACATTGATTAAGTGAAGGAGTCTGTTAGTCTGCACATGAGTATTAATATATCCCAGATTATTCTTCTTTAGATAAAGAAAATAGGATCAGAATTTGAGATATTTCTCTTATACCTCAAGTGGATTTTATTATGCACCCTGTAAAGCAAATGTATTTTATTTTAGAATCTAAGGCTTGGGAAAGGAAAGATTTTTTGAGTATAGCAGGGTAATGTCATGGCCAGGTGTGAATTTTTGATCACTGTCCCAGATTTAGCAGGTGAAATTGTACTGGAAAAGACCAAAAGCAGGGAAGGTCAAACAGGAGAATATTATATATTATTCAGAATTCTGATCAATGACAGAAGGAATGATATGATTGAATCTCAATATTTAAGAGTTGGTGAATGATTAGAAGGAGTTACTAGGGTAGGAAAAAGAATGAAAAAATTGCTTTCTGGCTTATGACTAAAGCACAGGATTTTTTATTTTTAGAACAAAGGTTGAATCGTGCTTTATAATTCCTGGTTGCTTTTTCAGGGAATAAACAAAAAAAAATCGGTCGAATGTTATTCTTTCCTGATATGATGCAATACTTGTCTCAGTTTTTTCATTCATTCCACAAATGCTCCCCTGGAACTTGGATCTACTATAGACTCTGGTTCTTTCTAAATTTCATATAAGGTTTTTCACAGATAGGCACTCAATTTCCATGATTTTCCCAAAGTGGAAAATGAATAATATTTCATCGTATGATTTTTAAAATAAAAAAGGGATTACCTTCCTAATACCTGATCAACATGTTATGAAAATGTAGGTGACTTGCACTGTGCATCCTGGGTTGGGCTCATTGCTGCTGCATGTCTTACCTTTAGCTGGGATGACAGCAGTTCCGTGAGCAGTGGTCTGAGTGATACCCTCGATAACATCAGCACCGATGACCTGAACACCACATCCTCAGTCAGCTCTTATTCCAACATCACTGTCCCTTCCAGGAAGAGCACTCAGGTAGGAGTCACCCTCTTTCTTTTACCACTGCTTCTATCAGTTTCTTCCCCCAAATTATTTTCTTAATGCAAAGATTAAGTTGTAGCACAACCTCTTACCACAAAATAATTGCATCGACTGAATAAAGAAGTGCTCAGAAGGATTCATTTTGCTTCCCTGATCCCCACAGTGTCTTAGTCTTTGCTAGAACTACAGCCCTTAGGATTTGCAACAATGTGCACCTCAGCCTATTTTGATCATCAAAAGCAGCTTACGTATATGTACTTCCTATTTTTCTCATTTAACCCAGAAAGACCTATATTGTCATGTATTTCCTATTAGTATTGATATATTTGTTCAAAACAGTCTGCCTTTGGATATTGCTTGATTAATTTTATTTTGATTCCTCAAATGAATTACTGGTTCTCATGTAAATGGCAAGTCAAGAATGGACATTAAATAATTAAGTTTTATCTTGTCTTACCTTTCCTTGTTACATTTGATGTAGAACATTCCTTCCTTTCTGGAGTGTTTAATTAGGTTTTTCTGCACATATTTATCCCTGACATTCTTTAATATGTGCAAGTGAGAATTTTGTGGCTAAAATTAATGAAACTTAAATGAAGACATAGATAAAAATAGAATTGTCTCAGGAATCCTTTTGAAGAAGTATAAATCAGTGCTGCTTTTTTTAAACCAGTTATCTGAGAGAGCATTCCAGTGCCTAATTCACTTTATAGATTTTTCTGCATAAATTTTTTTTTCTGAAATATTTTTCTCCATAGCTAAAGACAGATTCAGAGAAACGTTCTGCAGCTGATGATAACTGGGACAGTCCCGAAGAGCTGAAAAAAATAGAAGAGGATTTTGACAGTCATGGTGATGGAGGTAGCAAGTGGAAGAGTGGCACCTCAGGACTTCCTGAGGACCCTGAGAAGGCTGGGCAGAAAGCTTCCCTGTCTGTTTCTCAAACGGGTTCCTGGAGGAGAGGCACATCTGCCCAGGGAGGGGCTCCCACCAGACAGAAAGCTGGGACAAGTGCACTCAAGACTCCTGGTAGGCCTGGTACTTGGCAGCTGTTTTGCAAAAGTGCTTTAATTTGTTGTTTTCATTCAGTTTTATTTTATTTAATAATAGCTCTCTTTTAAAATCAGAGTCTTTTCCATATACTTACACCATGTTTTAACTAAATTTCACATGCTTTTATTATCTAAGGCCACATGAATATAACCATCTAGGCATGCTTTAGACATCTCCTCACAATTTGGGGTTATGGAGTGTTTTAGTATGCTGTGATCACTTTTGGTCATGGAGAAATAAAATAAAATGGAGAACCTTCCTCTGTTCTAACTTCTTTAGGACTTTGCAATATTTATGTTAGGTAAGTCACTGAGCTTTATCACAAAATCTGAGGGATAAAAGCAGTCACACTAGTTTTGGGTTAGGATGCTAGATTTTTAAGATGCTGTTTGTGAATTAGATCTTTCAAAAGAAAAGAGTAAAAGGATTCTGAGAAAAAATGCACCTTTCTTTTTTTTTTTTTAAGACTCTCTGCCTCTTAACTACTTTATAAACAGTACCACCTGAAGTATGGATATTACAAGACATCCAAATAATCATTCCACATATATTCAAATGAATTCTTTGTCTAATACTTTGCTTGATAGGGTTAAGTGTTATCCTTTTAAAGCATGAGTGTTGCAAGATTTGAGATCTTAACAAATAGCATAATTACTTGTTTTCATCTTATCTCCTCCACGTCCAGTTGAATTTCCTCTGATAGCCAAATTTTTTGTATGTATACATTCAGTCCTCTTAATATGTTGGATTGCATGCCTAGATCCAAAACAATAAACATTTATGAGTTGAAGTAATATAAAGAGACATTCACATTTTACACATTGCTTAAGGAAGAGGCATGACATCAAAATATGCAGACACATATTTTTGTATTTCTTATTAATTAGGGAAAACCGATGATGCCAAAGCTTCTGAGAAAGGGAAAACTCCCCTGAAAGGATCCTCCCTACAACGGTCTCCTTCAGATGCAGGGAAAAGCAGTGGAGATGAGGGGAAAAAGCCCCCCTCAGGCATTGGAAGATCCACTGCCACCAGCTCGTTTGGATTTAAGAAACCAAGTGGAGTAGGGTCCTCTACTATGATCACTAGCAGTGGAGCAACTATAACAAGTGGCTCAGCAACACTGGGCAAAATCCCCAAATCTGCTGCCATTGGGAAGTCAAATGCAGGGAGGAAAACCAGTTTGGATGGTTCACAGAATCAAGATGATGTTGTGCTGCATGTGAGCTCAAAGACCACCCTACAGTACCGCAGCTTGCCCCGCCCTTCAAAGTCCAGCACCAGTGGCATTCCTGGAAGAGGTGGCCACAGGTCTAGTACCAGCAGTATTGATTCCAACGTCAGCAGCAAGTCAGCTGGTGCCACCACCTCAAAACTAAGAGAACCGACTAAGATCGGGTCAGGGCGCTCAAGTCCTGTCACTGTCAATCAAACAGACAAGGAGAAAGAAAAAGTAGCAGTCTCAGATTCAGAGAGTGTTTCTTTGTCAGGTTCCCCTAAATCCAGCCCCACCTCTGCCAGTGCCTGTGGTACTCAAGGGCTCAGGCAACCAGGATCCAAGTATCCAGATATTGCTTCACCTACATTTCGAAGGTAAGGATATATAAAATGATGCATGAAAAATATAGGGTATATATGTCATACACATATACTAATATACAAACATATCATATATATTCATATATATATTCCAAATATACATTTTCTTAGATGCATATATCTTATAATCTTATAATCTGGTAAAATACAAGGAGTTCTAAGAATCTGGTCATATACATAGGTAGCAAAAAAGTGGTACTTATTTTGAGAAATGGTCAAACTTGCAGTTGCATTATCTTTGTGGTATTAGCAATACAAACAGCTATATAAGAGAATTAAAATCAGATGGCAATACTCAGGGATAGTGATGAAAATGAAGTAAAAGTTTATAAAATTTTAATAGATTTTCATCCCTCCTTTCCATAATTAAAAGCCAAAGCAGTCAGTCTTTATGACTATTGGCATTCACTTCCAATGTTTTGCGATCTGACTTGGTTCTTAATGAGTTGATGGTCATAAATATAGGTGATGCTGTGTTCTTGTAATAGATCACATAGGGCATATTTATACAGTACCATATCTTGACATACTAAAGAAAATCAAGGTATGATGATTGACAGGTTTTGAAAACATTTGGAATCTTGAGAGAGAATAACCGCTAGAGCAGGCTGTTTTCTAGCTCTTCATCAACTTTCTTTGACAGGACTCTGGTAAGCACATGATTGGTTTCTGTAACAGGATGATCTTTGGTATCAAATATGTGAAGTTCTGCTCAGAAATATAACTGTTTCTAAATATCCTAAGTGGCAGGGAAATAAATATAGTTTAAAACTTGGGACATATAGCTACACTTGTCTGGAACTGTTTTCTCATCTGTGAAATGATAGGAATATGACTTATAGTTCATTACCTCAATACTTTGAATGTTTGCTTTTATCCTGCTAACTAAACCAAGACCTTTTGTATCTTAGAAATAATGGGTCTTAAAACATTTACTTTTACATTCAAGCAATCTTTGATAAATTTATTTCAAATTCTAAGAGTTTCAGTCCTCAATATAAATATTAATCCTGAAGAACTGGCATTTTGAAAGGTTGATCCTCACTGGAAAGAATAAATTACAGCTTGTAGCAAGAGTAAATATTTCCATGGCTTAAGGAAAAGCAAATAGTGCCCTCCTGTGGTCCATTACCTATGAAACAATTTCTCATATTCGTCATAAAATATTTCACTGTAGGAAATATGGATTTCATTGCAACTTAATCCGTAACCATTATGCCATTACTTCATATCACTTTATTTCCATATTTACATAAATTTGATTATATCATCTGCTTCATTTACAAAACTAAAATGTTTTCTAAACTAAACTCCAATATTTAACTTAGCACCAACTATTTCATGTCTTTTATAAATATGCATTTGAAGGGCACTGGCAACTGACATGAAACCCTTTGGCCTTTCCAAGGGGAAATGTGGACAAACTTGCATGTTGCCAACAATGTCCATTGCTGTTTCTGACCAACTATTCTCTGACAGTCACTCAGGCCACCAGATATTCAATGCAACTTCCTAGGCCTTGCCTTAAGCATTCCTTTTAGATATTGAATAAACTTTTAAAAAGAAAAGAAAAAAATCCATCTAAGTATTCTATATCGAATGCGTAGAAGTTGTTTCATTATAATGGTTCTGTAAATAGGTAACCTCAAGAATGATAAAAATATTTGCATGAAAGAGTCTTATGATCACTTAAATTGTGAAACCCGGGGACTTTCATGCTTGGTCTTTGTTTTGCCTGCTTCCCCCTGGCCCCGGGTAGCAGCCCAGAGCCAACTTAACCCTTACCATGATGATATAAGAGATTTTCAGCACTCGATTAACAAACAACCAAGCCTATAAAGTTCTTTAACACAGAGACAAGATGTGCTTGGTAGTTTAGTACACCATAGCACACTTGGCTCTGTGCACTGTAATCCTAAATATTAAAATGTGGATATTAGTTTCTTGGAACAACTGAAGTTGTTATTTGTTTTTCTTTTAGGTTGTTTGGTGCCAAGGCAGGTGGCAAATCTGCCTCTGCACCTAATACCGAGGGGGTGAAATCCTCCTCAGTAATGCCCAGCCCTAGTACCACATTAGCGCGACAAGGCAGTCTGGAATCACCGTCGTCTGGTACGGGCAGCATGGGCAGTGCTGGAGGGCTAAGTGGCAGCAGCAGCCCACTCTTCAATAAACCCTCAGACTTAACTACAGATGTTATAAGCTTAAGTCACTCCTTGGCCTCCAGTCCAGCATCGGTTCACTCTTTCACATCAGGTGGTCTTGTGTGGGCTGCCAATATGAGCAGTTCCTCTGCTGGCAGCAAGGACACTCCGAGTTACCAGTCCATGACTAGCCTCCATACGAGCTCTGAGTCCATTGACCTGCCCCTCAGCCATCATGGCTCCCTGTCTGGACTGACCACAGGCACTCACGAGGTTCAGAGCCTGCTCATGAGAACGGGTAGTGTGAGATCTACTCTCTCAGAAAGGTGAGCTTTCCTGAAAGCATTGAAGTTCTCACCCCTTTTTCCCCACACTGTGCCTAACTCCCATGTGAGTGACATTTGTGCAAAGCAACACGAGATTGAAAGACAAAAGATTGATGAGACTCAGCCTTTTCTTTTATTACCAAATTTGCAAAGAAATAACACCATTAAGGGTAGGGTGGCTAGATAATTAAGTTTCTCAATATGAATGCATACATTTATAGCCAACAGACAATTTGAACCACATTTAAAGCATGTATTTTATATATTGAATGATGTCTTCTCAAGACATTTTAATGATTTGGCTTGAGTTCCATGATAACATAAGCTCCTTATGATAATTTAAACATTTTTAAAGACCAAATTTAAATGAATTCTACAATTATGCTCTGAGCAATATGTTAAATTTGTTTTATTTGTGCTTCTACATGAAAAATAGCACATGGATCACTGGGGAATCCTAGTTGAATTGGGGGGAAAAAAGTCATTTGTCAGCCCTGCATTCTTCAAGAATATCATATACCAGTGACATTT
Organism: Sciurus carolinensis; assembly: GCF_902686445.1. Taxonomy (NCBI): domain Eukaryota; kingdom Metazoa; phylum Chordata; class Mammalia; order Rodentia; family Sciuridae; genus Sciurus; species Sciurus carolinensis. Next base: position 136,123,490 of record NC_062216.1, read on the forward strand.
GTAAATAGGCCTCTTAAAAATTGATCATAGTTTGAAGTATTTCCTTTGGTTTACTAATTTTTAACTTCAAATAGAGAACATAAAGAGGCATCTGTGACTAACACACTTAACAGAAGGTGTCACTGTTGAACAAAATGACTCTAGAATCCCATTGACCACCTCCCAAAATTTTAAGATACTTGGATTATTCCCAGGAAAATTTCTTAAAACTGCTACTTTTTCCCTATTTGTTTCTTGGCACACATAAAGTTTTAACCAATGGTCTTGGTCACATGTCTTAATTGTGCTATTTGGAAAACACTCTGGTCACTGAAAATTTCTGATACATTTCTTTAAAGTTTTTTTACTCCAGTGTGGATACTGACATATCTCCTGCTTTCCAGACCTCCAGCCTTACTCCAAGGATAATTTTTTTAAAACATCAGTTAAAACCCTTACAAATGTATCCATTTCCCTTTAGTTTTGCTATTGTAAACAGCATCTACAACCAGTGTTTGATTTTTCATCAAAGAAGTTAGGTTTCTAATAAGATTGAAGATTCTCGTTTCATAACTTTTAAGGTAAATGGGCATCATCACATTTCACTTATTAAACTTTTAACAATTAAGTCAAATTATATTGAAAATATTTTGTAGCCAGTTTACTGAATATATCATAGGCTATAAGTCAGATGTGGGGAATCCAAATAATAAGTTGATAACTGCAGTAAGTTGGCCATCAACCTCCTTCCTCAGCATTTAGATGTTAAACACACAAAAATATAGTCAAGTAACTAATTGTAACCTAGTAACCCTCAAATCAAAACCACTTGTTAAGATTGGTGAGTTTTATAGCTATTAGTAAAATTCAGTTTTGACATTTTAATCTATATTTTAACCAAGTTCAATGTGAAGTTTCACTATAGAAATACATAAATATGTAGTTACTTACTCATTTTAAGAAAATCCTTTTATTTGTTGTTTAATCTTGGAAATAGGCCAGTTCTACAAATAGGAATTCCATAATGTTAAGTGAACCAAATAAAGACTTTTTCCAAAATACACTGTGAACTAATTTTTAATAAATGAATGCTTTACCTTTGAGTCTTAAAAAATGCATTCACATTTATTAAGCCTATTAAAATAAATGTCAATACCTTCATAGGTATAGTATATAAGAGATATTAATTAGTTCATTCCAGTATATTACTGGATGGAAATAATTTTTAGTATAAAACATTCTGTGTTTTCTTAGGAACAAAACTGCAAACAATCACAGTTAACCCTTTAAAGTGTATGTAAGGAAGTTTTTGATCTATGAAGAGTAAATTGGATGTAATTGGTGATTCTGGCTTAATTATACTTAATAGGACAGCAACTTGTTGAGAATGCTAAGGAAATCAAAGAGCCACATCTGACATAAAATGTGTTAAAGCATAAATATTTAAAGGAAATTAATTAGAGATATAGAAGAGAGATATCTGTAAGTTTATGACAGAATACTTTGATATTCATATCCTATATTTATATTAAGTCAGTGAGTTTTCATACAGATTTTAATTTTAGCTTAAATTCCTCTTCCTTAAAATTGATGAAATAAATTAATAAATGAATCATAAAACACGTAGTTTTGTAGTTTTCCCTCTGTGACAATTCTAGATCACAGGTACCCCTTGTGCCATAGTAGTCCGTATTTATTTTGTTGTATTTTTTGATACCTAATCAAACCTTCTAAATAATTTAAAGTGGTAACCAACTTTGCAGATTTTGGCTCATCATTGAATGTCAAATCTAACAGCCTTGCTTCAGTCTTTCTGCACAACAGCTATGGACTTGAGGCAAACAGTGCCTTGATGGGAATCCCTGCTTCACTCATTGCTACTATCTCCCTGGCCTTCACTGGCATATGAGTTGGCAACCACTGAGGGTTTACAGAAAATCTACAAAATAAAATCCGTAACATCCAGATTTGAACAAAGACTTCTACTCAAAGCTTTAAATTACTTTGATAAATTTTTTAAAAATTTCTGTTTTTTATTAAATTGCCTTGTGATAGATATATAAACATCATTTTTATACAACTGTATAACAATATCAAAGAATATCTTTTTTATATTTATTTTTATAATAATTTTTTTATTTATTTATGTGGTCCTGAGGATCAAACCCAATACCTCACATGTGCTAGGCAAGTACTCTATCACTGAGCCACAACCCCAACCCAGAATATCTATTTTTAAATCTTCCCTGCAACATTAAACTTTAATTTGCACACATGAAAGAGATGATCTTTAAAATGGCTTATGACCACATAAATACTTTAGCATAATGTAGTTCATATTTGGAGATTTCTCATATTTGTTCAATATGATTCTTTTTGTTTATTTATTCATACTACTAAGAAAACGTCTATAGTCAAGATATATCCTGGAATAGGCCTCTACATGGTGTAGTAATTAACGCAGGTGGAAATTCCCAACAAATAATGTTAAAGTTGTATTGAAGCCTTCAGATGCTATCTGTGACAGTGCTGATGGAGTACACATTGAAGAAAACATTTTAGCTTTGATTTCGAGTGATTAAGTAAATGTGTTTTCATTCATGTTACATCATCCCCATTATACATATCCTATGTATTTAATTTTGATCATTTGAGGTTCTAAAAGAAAGAACAATAATTCTGCAAATTCAAATTAATTTTTCTCTTTGCTGTCCACATTTCAGAGATTATAACAGAATCCTTAGACTTGTCCCACTTTGTTGTTGGCACCCACTTTTCCTGTGTTTTCAGACAGGCTATTTCTCATTTAATCTAGACACATCTTTTCATCCTTTCCTATGACCAGATGAAAATAGTTTAAAAAAGAGATGATAAAATTTATAGCTGTTTAAATACTTAATTGATGATTTCTAAAAGATGGTAATGCTTAACTTCATTAAAATATTTAAATAAATGATATCATAAACATTGTTTTAAGAAAATACTCATTATATAGTGGTTTTCTCTTATAAGTAAATGGGAAATACTTATACCTCTGTTTTTATTAAAAATAATTTGAAGACAAACGATCATTTTTAAATGGTGCTTTTCATCCTCTCTGATCATTTGAACTTGTCACTTTTAAGTTCAGGCACATCTGTCTCATTGCCACCTCTTGGTTCCCTTATAGGAGAAGTTAGTTGCAAAGCAAAGGGAAAGCTACCACGGCATTAAGTAAATACTATCTAGAGGGCAATCATACTCACATATGATTTAATCTAGTAATAGTCCTGTCACCATATTACCATTGATGGTATGGCGTTGGAAAGGAACATTGGGAACAGTAGACATTTTGTCACCTTCAGTTGGTCTTTTTCAGTGAGTTAAACTTTCACATATATGTGTTACCAGTTATTTTGTGCAGTTTGGAGAATCATTTTTGTTGGTTGTATAATTTGGAAGTTTTGTTTACATTATGTCCTTAGGGGTTTTCTTTGTTTTAACAGCATGCAGCTTGACAGAAATACACTACCCAAAAAGGGACTAAGGTATATATTTCTCTCAGCACAATTGCTGCCTTTTTCTGTTGTTATGTTAACTTTGTGTGCTGTCTCTCTTCCTCTCTATTTCTTTGTTTGCAATGTAGCACCTGACATTGAGGGTGAAATCACTTTTAATTGCGATTTTTTTCCTCTGGTCCAGAGAGTTGGTGAGATGGCCCTTAGGAAGAGGTACTAGTAGAGATTGAGGTGGTGCCTCAAAGTAATTTCAGTTTAATTACCACTATTTTGAAGTAATAAGATTTCTCAAAGCACTTGTCCCAGGCCTTGCTTTTGGTGGGCAGCAACTTTTGTAGAATTCAGAACTCACTCCTCCAAACTGAAGTGAAATGACTTCCCTAACTTCTACATCTTGGAGGCATATGCTTGCAAAACCTCAAAACCCATATAGTCTTTGGATGTGGCCAGTAATGATGAAAGGTTGAAGGATGCTGTAATTTGAATCAAAGAAAATGCATTTTCATCATCACAGGACAATTAGTATAACTAAGGTATTGATTTTTATAGAATCCTTTTGATAAAACCTCAAGTCTTAATTTCTATTTTTCACAGGCTCAGGCACATTTAAATCTGAATTAATATAGTTTAAGATTCTCAAAATAATTATTCAGTTCATAACAAAAACTAAAATGAAATTTTAATTCATGGCCGTATTTTATTGCACACTGTTTTCTGAGGAGGAGACATAGAATAAACTAGTAGTGGAGGTATAGGCCTATGAGCAGGCTAAGCCTTTGGTGCTGAGAATTTAATTATTCTGGTGAAACAGTGAGTACTGGCCAAACTAGGTCTTCCCCATTATGCTTTTTCTTTCAAATTTGTTAACAACAGCCAACACCTGACAATATCATATTTCGATATTTCATTCTAGAAATTTCTTTTCCAATAAAGTGAGCACATTTCTCTTTCCTTCCTTTTTAATCCAGTCATGATGTCAAGTGGCATTTTAACCAAATAACTGCTCCTTCCTTTTTGTTTTTTTAAACAAAAATGGACATTAGTTTGTGTCCCATTTCATGCCTTTCTGTGACCATCACTCCACTCCCCTTGCTTGTGCCTACCGCTGTCCACCACTTTTAGTCTGTGTCTTCACTCTCTCACTTCCTTCCAAGCACTGTGCTTTTGGGTTCTTCTCAGTTAACTTGGCTGTCTGCTCATTGCTTATGATTTTCAATTTCATATCTCACAGAAGCATAATTTTCTTCTCAAATGCTGCCTTTATTTTTTTCCTGTGGGATTCAAACAGATGGTGTCAAATCATCTGGAAGAACTGAGCAATTCTAATTAGATCCAATCTGTTTGAGATTGTTGTTCAGTCTGAATAGTAAGCTCCTCTCAATTGTTCTCCTGTCCTGATATTGCCTTGCCCTTGTAGACGTGCTGAAGTGTCTTAGCTGTGCTGTTTTGCAGATATACCCCATCATCTCGGCAGGCCAACCAAGAAGAAGGCAAAGAGTGGCTGCGTTCTCATTCTACTGGAGGGCTGCAGGATACTGGCAACCAGTCGCCTCTGGTCTCCCCTTCTGCCATGTCATCCTCTGCTACGGGAAAATACCACTTTTCCAACTTGGGTAAAGTGTTTTACAACATAACTGTATTTTATTCCTTTTATGATTCACTCTCACAGGATCCCTGATATCTCACCATAAAAAAATTATTTGCATGGTAATTTACTTTTCACAGACTATGTCATTTATTGTTCATGAAAAATACTTTACATGGTTAATACTGTTGTGATTTAGCAGCCTCTGCTCCCAAGGCTCAGAGAGGTCATTTGACTTGAAAATAGTCCCACTATTAATAAAGGGCAGAGGCAGGCAACTGTCCCAGAACCTGACCTCAAGCCCAAGAACGTTTCCATTGTGTCTTAGAATCCTCTTTAAAACCATTAAAGCATCTCCTTATTTTTATTTAAAAAGGTTAAAACTTCCTTGTAAAACAATTAATATTTTTATAGAGAAATAGAAAATAGTAATAAAGAGAAAAAATATATAATCACGTGACTGAAAGATAACTTCTATGAACATTTTCAAAGTCAAAACTCATCTTAAAATGCATAGAAGAATTTCTGTTAAGACAATACGCCATGAACGTTTTCAGATAAATACAGTGAAAAATAAATTACTGTCTTAGCCTTTGGGTTGCTTTGTACCTAGCATTTGTGGGAAATCTAAAGCATTCTATAAAAAGTCATAGAAAACACAGGAAAGAGTGATAAAACAGTGAAATAAGTTGAAATACACCAGTTATCATTTAATAGATCCAGTGACTTTAAAAATGAATTTCCTTTATAAAGTTGCATATGAAATAGTCTCATTGTTTTTTCTCTTTTCATTTGAAAAAGAATTCTGTCTAAACGCAGTCACATATATAGTCCACATTCTTCAATAATTTGAACTTTTCAACTTTTCAGCCCAACTTTTAGTCTTTAATGACTAAAGACTGTTTTATTCCTAATGTAATTTTTCCCACTATACCAAATATGGACTTAAAATAACAATTTAAAGAAATTATTTTGATACTGATTTCATTTGAACTAATGAATTCTTATAAATTCTTAGCAACACCAAGTTTTGCTTGCTAAATATACACAGTGAAGAGAATTTTTTTTGCCTTATAATGTCAAATGAGTACAGCTTTTGAGTCATAGTTATAAAACATATCAAATAAAAAAACAAACAAAAACCTAACACTTTAAAAAACTAATTGAAAAATGTTTTTGTAGGGACCTGAAAATATGAAGCAAAATCTAATTTCATGAAATATCTGTAACAATCCCCAATCAACCAAAATGCCATAGAAGTACTAAGTACCTTATATCTCCTATTCACTTATCCATTAATTAACATTAAATTGATTAGTTGACTGTACACCATTTTTTCCACTCTCATTATTCTGATTTAATTTATTTCTTCTGTTACTTCTGCAGAAGAAATAAAAAACCTTACAACATATGCCTGAACTTTGTCTACATTTAATTAAGTGTAATTCACCAAACAGTAGCTGTACAATTTAATGTGAAGTAGATTCAGAGTTTAGGTTTGAGAGAGACTCATACACAACTATGACATTTGAATCAATGTTTCACTTACCAAAAATGTCAAATATTTATGCAGAGAAGTTTATTCCAAATTGAAGTTAACATGTCACCTAAAGCCAACATTTTTAAACGTGTGCTAAAAATCGATATGTAGCACACCTGAGAATCCATTTTATTACATAGCGCTCAAAGATTTGAAGCACAATATGAAATATAAATTATACTTCTACTGATAACAAGCCCTTTTTTTTTTTTTTTTTGCGGTGCTGGGGATTGAACCCAGGGCCTTATGCTTGCAAGGCAAGCATTCTACCAACTGAGCTATATCCCTAGCCCAACAAGCCCTTTCTATAGAACTTTAATGTCCTGATGAGTTTAATTTGAAAACTACTGATCAAATATGTCCCTTATTTTTCATTGCTGTAAAAAACAAAAACAAGGATGTGGGTCTGCCTCTTAGCCCCTTGACTTTCAACCAGGCATCTCAGCAGCATCAGAGGGTACTGCCACTTGTCTCTATCAGATCACTCCAGGGCTTGTCTTTAGTGACACCACCCTCTTGATTCTCCTAATACTTTCCCAACTACAATTCCTTTTCCCAAGGGGCTCATCTTAGCTCTATCATTTCAGTAAAAACTCACTACTCCTCATATTTATGTATTCACAGGATTTATTCTTTAGACATTTTTCTCATCCTGAATACCATTTCTGTGTTTTCATCCACGACTTTAATTTTTATCTCTCCAATCCACATTTCTTTCACTCTCAGATCTTTTTTGAGCTTTAAAATTAAACCCCATCAGTGTCCTAGGCTACATAGCTATTTCGAACCTGTCATAAGCTTTTTTCTTCTGTTTGCCTTATTATTTCATATATCACCCTTCTTCAACTCTCCTTCAGCACAAAATCTCAGCCAAATCAACAGGTTTACTCAAAACCATACCATTCCCCCTGTTTTGTACATTTTCAGTAGACCAAAACTTATAATTTATCTTTAAAATTTTGAAAGTACTATATTCCTCTCTCTTTGGTGGCAGTACTCTTGTTGAAACACTGTTTTAACTCTAGATAATTTCAGTGGATTTCAAAATGATCTTACTGCCTCTCTTCTCCTCTCTCTCAACATTTTCAGCCATTGAGATGGATGGAGGAAGACCTTCCTATCCATGTCAGTACATTCCCAAGGGCCTATCCACATTTTATAGGCATGTGTGATCAGGTGTTCCAAGATCTCTGTGGTATTACTTTACAAAGAACAATATAAGACTAATTCTCAAAACATGAAAATAATGAGTTTTGATGGTATTTCCAGATCACCTGAACTTATATTTATTGGGCAAAAAAAGTAGGCTACTATTAAAATGCAACCATAAATTAAAGTTACTTTATTATTAAATTTTTAAAACTATATAAAATTTAATTGTTGAACTTGAATATGTATAGTATTTCCTACAGCTGCTTTTGGACATTACCTGTTTTCAATGAGATCATTATCTTTTCTGAATGATCAGTAATATACATGATTATAACTAACATTCAAGAGTTAGAATACACTTATTTTGAAAAACGTGTTAGCATATAAAGGTTTTTAGAAATATTACTATAAAAATCATGCATAACAAATATTAGAAATTTAAGATCACTGAAATTATGTCATTGTCAGTAGATTTCTGTGAGCTACAGCTAAAATAAACTATGGTTTCTGTGTAGTTCCTTACATGCTAGGTGTAACAGCATCCATCCACTCAAGAAATAATACCAGAATATGACTTATGTAAACATAGTAATTCTGGGGAAAACTGCATTGTGAATTGTTCCCAGTTACTGTGAGGCATCTCTAACCTGGCAAATGGTGATGTACCCATGAATGACAAGAATTGCTTTGATTCACTGTTCACCTTGCTGCAAGGGTCACCATGCAGAAGCATTGACATCAGCCTGTCACTTCCCAGTTCTATATATTAGATGATTCCTTTATACAGAGTGGTTGTTAAGCACCTTGTATGGCAACAGATTCTGTGCTTTTGCTCTCAAGCATCACTTCACCTTGCTCGCTTCTCTGTTCCCTCTCCATATACTCCCTTCACCCCATTCAGAATGAACCCTTCCTTCTATATTCCTGGAAATACAGAAGATCACTGTTGAGATACACATCTGGTTCAGTCACTATTATGTACATTTTCATGACACCTCCGGTTTCTGCTCTAAACTTACCAATGACAGAAACTGTGTAAACCTAGAAATACATTTGCTATTCTTCTTTAAAAGAGCACATAAAAATGTCTTGAATATTCAACTACTGTTCTTAGTTCTATATCCAGATTTCACAAACTAAGTCAAAATTATAATCCATATGACAGCATTTCAGCATTTTTCCCATTTAAAACAATATCAGAAACACTTTGGTAAATGTCTAGCAAAGGTAGGAGTGACTTCGAGATTTCTTATAAACCCATTTCACACTTCTATTCCTGTTCTCCACAAATCACCACAAATAAATACATAATTTTAATAGAAATTATGACTGCTCTACACATTCAATTTAATTCAGGCCAGTAGCCTTCTTTTCCCTAATATATCTACATCTATTTTTCTCTTATTTGGGAAGTTGTGTGTGTCTCCTGGCTTGGAGTGGATCTTAGAAACCACTTATTCTACCTTATTTATTTATTTATTTTATTAATGAAGAAACTGAAATGTTGATATCGGGATATTTGAAGCCCATAGAAAGTATAACCACTATACTCCCTCTACTAATTTCTGTTCCATTAACAAAAATTCTCTGTTACTTTTGTCTTCTGTTACGTAACTTTTTTGGTATATTTTACATACTAAACTTTTTACTTTTCAGTTACCTTCCCTAGTGGCCACTCTTGAAATCAGGGACCATTCTATGTTTATCTTTCTATTCAAATTTAGCACCAAAACAAAATAAAGCTAGCCTGCCTATGATATTACCTTAATTGAACATTCTTAAATACCATGGGTATATTTCCAATAGAAACGTTATCAAAAGTCTTTGTAAATCCAATTATGTCCTTTAAAGTCTACTATAAGCCCCATTAATGTGTTACCTTGAATGAGGAAAGCATTATGTTTTTAAATGATCCAGCTATATTACTCCTTGATATAGAAATAAAGTCAGCATATATAGAGGTAGCGGCACATCCATGCATACAGTGGCATAATGCACAGCAGCCAAGTTATGGAACCAACCTGTGTCCATCAATAGATGACTGGATAAAGAAAACATAAGGAATAACAAAATCATGTCATTTTCAGGAAAAATGGATGAAACTAGAGATGATCAGGTTAAGTGAAATAAGCCCAAACCAGAAAGAGAAGTTATCACATGTTTCCTTTCATCAATGGAATCTGGAGGGGGAAAGATAATATGAATACAGGAGGGAGATTATTAGTGGAGAGGAAGGGAATGGGGAGGGAGGGGGGATAAGATGGGTAATGGGGGTGAAAATGATCAAAATGTTATTTGCATGTGTGAATATGCCATAATGAAATCCACCATTCTGTGTAATTAATATGCACTAATGAAAAAACAGTAATAGAAAAATTCTCAAAAAATAGCATGTTTTTAGAATAAAAACCATCTTATAAAAAAAAGAAATGACACTTCACTTGGATACCTCTGTAATCATTTTGGTAACAACTATGTGAAGCCAAACAGTGAACAAATGTCCTTCTAACTTCTAGATACATATATTAAAATAATGCACTTGTAGATAAGTTGAAAGCATTTATCTCACAAGATTTAAAAAAAATTCATATTGTATGTAGTCCCATAATAAGATGATTTACACTAATCCAGGTACCTTAAACATTAATATTCAAATTTTGAATGTCCTACTATCTCTAAACCATAACCATACAGAACTGGGACTGAAGGCTAAAGGAATGTACTTCAAAATAGGTTTGTTCTCTTGTTCTTTCTCTCTCCCTCCTTCTCTCCCTCTGTCTCCCTCCTTCTCCATTTCCATTCTTTTCTTTGTTCCTTCCTTACAATGTATGATAAACTTTGCGAATCGGTAGTTTCTTCTTTATTATATTTCTCACATGCACACGTAGATGTCATTCATGGTCTTGTGTTTTCTTTTACTTTAATCCATACTAGCTCTATTAGAGGGTTGTTCTGTGTGACAATCTAGTTAATGACTATGAAATATCAAGCACAGTGCCTGGAAAACAGGAGGTACACACCCCTTGAATTACTTCAGGGTACACTCCTCTAATTTTACCTTATTGTGGCAGTCATTAATTATATTAAGAAGTATAAAATTTTCTTCTGCATGAAAGACCAATTCCAAGGCATTGATATGCATTCCCCAAGGTTCTGAAAGGACTCAGTTGTTCCCTTCATAGCTTAAGAAGTTAGAAGTTTCCTCAAATATCAGTAATAAAATTGCTTTTCTTAAAAAATACATTTCTCAATTTTTCTGCTATAATTTTATTCCAGATTTCAAAACTGTATTTCAAATGCACCATACATTAAATCACTTACATCTTTCCTTAAATTGGTGATTCTCATTTGGCCTAAATTGTTGAACACCATTAGCACCATACAGCAACAGGCCATTGAACATAAGTTCTTAAATAAATATCTTCTATTGACCATAAATTCTTATTTATAAGAAATAAACTTCTTAAATTATAGACTTAAGATACTTCCTTGGAAATACAACATATTTATGATTTTTGAGAGTCTCGTGGTATTCTCTTCTTAGACTCAGTAGAAATTAGTTTTCTATGGTTCACTTTATGAGAGACTTACAAATACCATGTATATTACATTGCATTTCATATAAGGAAAAAGTTTATTTTATTTATCCTCCTTATAACCTAACTCTCATAATAATGGAAGCGCTAACCATGAACTTACATAAATTCAGAACTCAGAATGACTGAAGGCCTTTGCCTAGAAGTACCTAAAAATCTCTTTTGGGGAAAGTTAGATTTTTTAAATTTTACTTTCATTTCCATTTTGCTTTTCCCAGTTAATTAGTGTTTTTTCTCTAAAATGAAGTCTGTAGACTCTAGAAAGACAATCTTTTCTTTAAGTGTGCAGAAATTTACATGTTACTGCATTTCTAGCATGGGCAGTAGAGGTGAGTTGGTGATTTTATTTACTGTTGCTTGACAAACTGACATACTGCTTGTCATGAAAGTTCCAGAGGAAAAGAGGGACTCTGGCAATAGTGATAGACATTTCAGAGATAGACTCTTGGCCTACCTTAATAGGGACACCCTATAAATGATGTTTCTCTAAGAATTGGGATGAATTCTCACTTTCTTTCAAATTTCTATTTCTGTCATTCAAGCCCTGGAGTAACAGTCTGCATATGCTTTCTTTTTCAGTGAGTCCAACCAATCTGTCTCAGTTTAACCTTCCTGGGCCCAGCATGATGCGCTCCAACAGCATCCCAGCCCAGGACTCTTCCTTCGATCTCTATGATGACTCCCAGCTTTGTGGGAGCGCCACTTCACTAGAGGAAAGGCCTCGTGCCATCAGTCATTCAGGCTCATTCAGAGACAGCATGGAAGAAGGTAAGCTTAGGGCCAGGGAGGATGAAGATAAGAATTTTATTTAACTCTGAGAGGAAAATTGTCCCATCCCTTACAGCACAAAGATCCCTGAAGAAGTAAATGAGTAAGTACATCCTCATTTGGGAAACCCTAGAGCTTTAAGATTTATTCTGCAGGATCTTCTCTATATGATGCATTTAGATATATGCCAGAATTTGTTTAGATTAATGCTTGGCTATAGAACAATTTAGAATAAATCCAATGTTCTCTTATAGAAATATGCAAAATTTTAGAGACTGTTACCCAGATGTGTCAAATATTAGAGGAAATATTTTGTTTGACATATTAGTTTACATACCATAAAAATACACAAGCCAGAAAAATTGTCATATGGACTATCACATGTTGCTGTCTTTTTTTTCTCAGAAACTTCCTCTGGTGTTAGTTTTTTTTTTTTTTTTTAATCATTTCATCTTAGAATTCCTGCTGTACCTATATTTGCTTTATAAGTCACATTTTTTAACCAATTGGCAATAAAATCCAGATTATCCTAACAAATGTCTTTCTAGCTATTTCATAAATACTTCCAGGGAATCTTTTAAAACTCAGTAAGCATATTGTACACATTTTCCTAAACTATATGACCTCAAATACCAAACTTAATTACATTAGAGCTGTTTTTCTTTTATTTTAAGAATGAGTTTCTAATTATCTATAAAGGAAATACATGACATACATATTAAGTGTATCAGCTAGTATTAAAGAAACCCAAACATAGAAATCCAAACTGATTACAATAAAATCAAAATGAAAGCAACCATCCTCATCTTTAATAGTTACAGATAAAAAGAAAACTTTAGTCTCGAAACATACCAGGGTTTAAACATCTAACCATCAATCTATTTATTTGAATTTGGACAAGCTTCTTAACTTTATTAGTCCTAATTTCTGCTTCTATAACTTTGTCCTAGGGAGTTTCTTATTTAAAACATCTTCTAACTAAAGTTTTAGGCAGCTAGGACAATTGACTTGTTTTTTTCAGGTTATCACTGTACATTTAATATGCTGGCATTAAATCAGTTGACAACATTTTCGTCTTCCTTTTGGGATATTAACGAAACTACTGAGTTCACTGTGACAGTGAGTTATTTATACCCTGGTGAATCTGCTTATTCCGCTGTGTAGTAGACAAATTTTAAGTATTCTGAAGTGTAAGGTCATTATTTCTCTGAAATGGGTGTGTCCTTCTCTCACATGCAGGCCTCTTATAATACTTTAAAAACAATATGCTTAGCATACAGTCAATGTCCTTGAGTGCCTCACTGACAAATAGAGTGATGTTTGTATGCTGAGACATTCTGACCTTTAAATACTCTGAATTGCTAAAAGCCAGCCTGCGTAGGTGAGATGGATTTTCGATGCCCATGTACAAGATACTGACCTATTATTATTACTCAGTTGTGATCTAGAATTAAGGAATGATTGAACTAGAAGGAAAATATTTTATTGACATCTTGGCCAGTGCTCACACTCACAGATGAAGAAACTAAGCTATAAGGTATAAAGTCTCAGACCTATAAATAATAAGTGACAGAAAAAGAATGAAACCAGAATTTCCTAATTCATTATCCATCTTCCTTCTGATACACCAGGCTAGCACTCTTAGTTTGTAAATGAGTTATCAGAAATTGAAAGAATGTGCTTTTAAAAAGAATAATTGGTTTAAAGATTGATATTTTATTTTGCACATCTCATAGAATGGTAATATAACCCAAGTTAGAATTCTTTATTCTTCTTTTGACTCACTTCTATACACTTTGAATTCACTTCCCATGAATTCTTATACTAACAAAGCATCAGTAGTAATGACATTTCTGTTGCTCTGTTGCAATTATTTTTAATGCTCCCTTTCTACTTCTTTGGGGGCACCTATCATTGTTTCTTATTCATTTTGTAGTTCCAAGATCTAGCAAGGGCCTGTCGCACTGTGTGTGTTCAACTAATGTTTATTTAAGAAATAAGTTAGAAGAAATAACTATATTGTCTCATCATGAAAAGGGGAGGAGATTTTCTGCAAACTGTATTAATCACAATTTATCCACCTTTTGGATTTAATACATTGAAAGTACAAAAGAATAAAATAGACTTTGTTTAAGATGGCATTTTGATATACTTAAATAAAAGACAGCATACAATTTCCATTCTTACTTTTTATGATACCCCTTGAAATAAAAAGTATTTATATATAATTAAAATTTCTAAAGAAACCATAATCCTACATTTAAAAAAACACCATCAACTTATTACAACTTATTACTGAAATAGCTAGTTGGAAAAAATGCTTATGTCCCTGAAAATATAGGAAGAAAATTTCTAAAAATGGATGTTTTCTGGATAAAAATGAAATTAGATGAATAAACACAAAGTATTTTTTTGACTTTAAAAGCTAATAACAAATTTATTTTGCGTTTTCATGATTTTCTATTTACTATATGAGAATTTATACTTTTCATTTTGTGTAAAATTATTTTTAGGACTCATGCCTGTCAACTTCTTTCTATAAATTGTTAAATAAGATGCTTTAGGGAGTGGTAGGGAATCTTTCCATGTCTCAACATCTTGATCTCCAAAAATTTATTATGGACCGTGCTGGTCAGTTTTTCAACACTGTGACCAAACTGCCTGACAAGAATAACTTGAAGAAGTTGGGTGCACGATTTCAGATTCAGTTCAGAGTCAGCCGACTCCATTGCCCTGGGCCTAGGGCAAGTCAGAACGTAATAGCAAAAGGGCATGATGGAGAAAAGCTCCTCAGATCATGGCAGCCAAGAATCAGAGTGGGGGCAGGAAGGAGCCAGGGGCAGATATAGTCCAAGGTCGTGTCCCCAGTGACTTACTTCCTCCAGCCAAGCCCCACTTGCCTACTATTAACCAACCAGTAGTCCATTCAGATTAAATATCTTAATCTACTGAAAATTATAACTCTCATAATCTAATCTTTTCTCCTCTGAACATTGCTATATTACGTAACATACAAACTCATAGGGGAATATTTTTAGATATAAACCATATACAAACTTGTTCTCAGAATCTTATAGCTAACTGTTAATGTTATTTTCCTAGCCTCTTGTTCTTTACTTTGTCAGTTAAGGCCTGGGGTTTGTGAGCAGACATCAATATTTTCATTCTGTCGTTCTTGTTTTCTCTAGTTCATGGCTCTTCATTATCATTGGTCTCCAGCACTTCTTCTCTTTACTCCACAGTAAGTATTACCTGTTAAGGAAAAGCTTCTGCCTATGCCATGGTATAGATGATTAAGCAGAATGACATTTACACAATTTTGTGGAAAAGTAAAGGCATACTCTAAAGCCACTCTATACACATTAAGCTGGCAAGTACTCCATCAATCCCTCTGTGACCCACTTGTATGTATTTTCATTTGACTAATTATAATCGATGTCTGGGTGTAAAATTGAATTTCATAACATCCATTGGGATGACATGGAGTCCCTGAAATCATGAACTATGCTTTATCATATTTTCATAATGTTAGTTTGTTTTCCTTGTTTGATTCTCTGATTCATTACTTAATTGTTCTATGGCATTTTTTCATCTTTATATGTTTTAAGTTCATTTTTTTGTAAAGACTGTTCATCCTGAAAGAACTCACGATTTTTCAAAAGCATATATATTTTTTAAAAGTGTGATTTAAAAGACTTTTTAAAAATATATTTTTTGCTGCTAGCCATCAAACCCAGGTCCTCCAGCATGCTAAACACACACTTTTACCCTGAACTATGCCCCCAGCCAAAAACTTTGTTTCTTAGAAGAGGAAAGCCAGTGTGTTTCGAATTATTTTCCCAGTATGTGAAATTATAGTTTACTATTGCCAAAATGAGATTTTCTGTCCATTAAATATAATTTTATCTTTAAAAAAGCCTACAGGAAGTTATGTTTTATAAGAAGCTTCCTTTAGGCCCAGGTAACAGGCAGCATATTAAAGCAGTTTACTGAATCTCTGTGAGACTTGGACGCTATGAGTAATTCTTAATCCTGTGTTGAAAGGTTTACAAAAGTCCATAGCCTTCAACTCCCACTGAGCAATTAAGTGTTAAGGACAATACGATTTTTTTTCACTTATTTTCATTAGGTTTAAATGTTACAGCCTTTTGTTTGTAAATTAATCATGTCTATTTACTGCTTTAGAAGAGACATTCATGATCACCTGTCACTGCAGACATTATTTTTCTTATTTCTCCTTTTAATGATTAAAATTGTCATTAAGTCCTATAAACGAAGATATGTAGGTTAATGAATAAACAAATAAAAATGTGAAAGTGTATTATAAAAAACATATCAAATATGTTAAGATTGTGTTTCTCCTTTGGATCTAATATTGTTACTCATTTATGAAATGTATTCTGACTTAAACCACTACAATTTAAATCTCTATGGTAGCAAAAGATGGCGCATAATTATAATCATATTTTAAATAAATGCAATAACAATATGTGTGTAAACCTTCTTTTATGAAGCTGAGAAAGAGGAAAAAGATCATGGGTGTAAGGAAAAATAGATGATGAATTAGTCCAGGGTCCACTAAAAATTTTAGTGATAATAAAAATATCCCTTATCTGCACTGGCTAATACTAGATGCAGGTTGCTATTGGTTATTTTAAATATGTCTAGTGTGTGTGACAGAGGAACTATATTGTTTATTTTAATTAATCTAAATTTAAGTAAGCACATGGGCCTTGTGGCTATGAGAGTAAATAGTTCAAGTTTATAGGGAACAAAGCAGGTAAATTTATCAAATAAAAAAAGGTAGACTAAGGGAGGTTGGTTGGACCAGTGCACACTGTATTTCTGTGTGGAAATATCACACTGAATTCCATTAATGTGTAAAATTAATATATGTTGAACAAAAATGAAAAATAAACTTTTTAAAATATAGGAAAATAGGAATAGGATGTCCAAATCATGAAAACAATCAGGAAGAATCAGTGAAAAGTATTGTTGTATTAAAATTATAATGTGAACAGAAACAGACATTAAAATAAAGAACCTATACATAGGTATAAGTTGACATTTAGAGCTGAAATAGAGCCCTGTATGAAGCATAGAAAGAATGGGTTAGATGATCAAGCTATGAGATGAAGTGATATTATTAGTTAGTAATTTAATTAGTTGTATTGGAAATGATAGAAATTTTGAATGTATTAGAAGTGATGGAAATTATATATTTAAATTGGCTAATTATAACAAAATAATTCAAAAATGCATATTTGAGAACAGTTAAGGGGAAAAAAAAAAAGATAAAAAGGATCATTCTGTTTTCATTCCCCACAATCATGTACTGGGATTAAACTGGCTGTAAAATATCTGTGAAAGTGCTTTTCAAACCATGAAGTGAAAAAGTGATTAATTATTATTCTTCACGCCTTCATAAGGATTTTGGATATTTAGTTGATTTGCTTTCTTATCTGGTTGGACCAGTAATTATTGTGTGACATCAGGCAAGTTGCCCAATTTCTTTGGATTATACCTATAAAATAAAATTTGAAAACATCACCCAGATCTACTCCATCTGTCCCATGGAATTTCTGCAAACTGTTTAGAAATCACAGACCCAATCTGATTTGCCAAGGAGTTTGGAAACTTTAGAGTTTATGTTTGTTTTTAAATCTAAACCAGCACTGTGAAATCTGGAACTTTTCCCTAAGATGCACACTTGAAAATCCTTTTTTAAGTAGTTGGAGTATCTAACAACACAGATGAAATTCCTCTGTGTTTCTAATAGTCACCTTGGATGGTGGCACCTGCTCTCAGGCAAGCCACGACCTCCAACACCTCTTTTCTTCTTGACACTGGAGCTAAGTTTAGGTCACTAGTTATCATTGTGCTGTTGCATTATTCATAGAAATGCTCCTCAATTTCCAAATCTCTGTTAAAAAAGTAGAAAATAAATGATAATCTAGGAAGGTTGTGTGATTTTAAAAAAATTATTCAGAACCCCTTTTCATTCTCTATTATTTATACACACACACACACACACACACACATACACAAACACGTGTATATATATCTATCCATACATCTATCCATACATCCTCTTAGGTTTTTAAATTTGTGATCCTTGTAGTAGATTTTTTTGATTGGTTTTATATTAGATCTTTATTGGAGTTGTTAGTTTTTTTTTATTTACTGTATATTAAATTTTTATTGGAGCCATTCTGCACTTGGATTCAAATTTATACATCTTTCATGGAAACAGGGGCCCTGTCTGATTCCTTGAGTAGCTCCTTAGCCTATTGCTTGACACATAGATAATACTGAAGTATTATTTTCATAAATAAATAAATGGCCATATAATGGCTTAAAGAATAAAGAGTCAACTGATATATTTTAATTTAGGCAAGGTGTTTTGTGTTGTTTACCATCCTTAAGAACATTAGTCTTGCTTCAGAATCATCATTAAAACATAGTAAGTAATCAAATTCCATCATGATATCATTAATCCCACTCCTTAGACCACTGAAAGAAATACAATATTAAGATTCTGGCTCACTCCTTCAACTTGAGGGTAATATCTACCCACTATTAATAACCATAGAGTATGAAAGAGGGCAAGGAGTGACAAAAAGATAACTAAGAAATCAGTAATGAGAAAAGCCATGCTATGCAGTGTATATAGAATTAATAATGGTTATGCTTACTAGCATATGCAACTTTGGGATATTTTAATAAAAATGTGATAAACATTTATATTTTAAATAAAGTGTATCTCTTTCTTCAAATGCATGAAATATTTACCAAATCTTTGCCAGTTTAATATAATCCTAATAAGCCTAAAAACAGAATATAGACAAAACAAACCAACAATAAATATATAATGTACTAGGTAAAACTAAGTCATCATTAATTGAACTATATGCTTAAAGCAATGAAAATTTTTGCTTAAAAGATTCCTTGCTTAATTTCAATTCCAAAAATAAACTGTATATTAAGCCTTCAAATCATTAGAATTAAAAAATATCTTCACTTAGTATGCTGAACATGGGATGTAAAATGTCTAAGATTTATGTCAGCATTGCTTTTTAAAACAGTGTACTCTTATAAAGGCTATTATGATTATACAGGTTAGCCACTTTATCACTTTATGATTTAATCATATGACATTTTTTTAGAGGTAGAGAAAATGCAGGAAAGACAAAACTCAGGTTAAAGATATCTTTATGCATAAAATGTATCCTGATACTTATTGTTTTGTTTATTTTTATTTTCTGGAAGAAAAGAGACAAAAAAAAAAAAAAACCCTTTAAGATACGTACTTTTTATATTGACTAATCAGGAAATATCCCAACAATAGGGATAGTAGTTAAGAGATTATTTTTCAGCTTTGTTTCTGCTTACAGGAATGGACAGACTTATTATTCAGCGATATTATGCATTCTATAACTTTTTCTAGAATGAAAAAGCTTCCCCAGTGTAATGGTGCACGCAACTCATTTTCTGGTATTTTGCAGCCCAACATGAAGTGGAGAGAAAAGCAGAGCTAGGAATTTTCTATACTGAAATAAAAAACACCTGCAAGTTCCTATAGCAGCACAACCAAAGACACTTTTATTGCCACCATATCACTGGGCCATTTAGTGTTTTGATGACTTGCAGCCCAATAAATTTAATTAAGAATCATTAGGGAAAGTAAAAAAAAATAGAAATGAATAACCTTTATTTGCTGTGATTATCAGTAGAGGTCTTCATTTTCCCCCAACTTTATTTGACATTCTGTATGATCTGTAAGTCACAGAACAAAATTCTTACTCCTAAATCTTTGCTTAGGTGCTCTACAATTTAATGGACTCCATTTTCAAAAATCTGTATGAAAAACACAATATTACATTTTTCTATGTACTCATTCTTTTAGAATATAATTTTATAATTATTTCATTTCTGTTGTTTTTGGTCTAAATCTTGGTGTTCTTTAATTTTATCTTTTCTTTTAAGGCATGTTAAATTATCTATATTTTTTAAAAAATTCATTATATATAAAGGAATATTCATTTTAGATCCTATGGTATCCTGTTTTATTTATTAATATAATGATTGTGTGCATTTGGCTTGATTCCTACATTAGACAAAGACATTTTAAATACACGGTAATTATTTTATTCATTTGTTCATAAGAAATGAATTGATATTAACTTTTATCATTAAATTTCTTTTCCTTTTATCTTTTACAGGCTGAAGAAAAAGCTCATTCAGAGGTAAAAAAGCAAACATTTTCATATTTGACCATTTCCATTTATGATGAAATGAGTGTTGTTACCACTAGAGGGCTCTGCGATACAATACCATAACTATCATGAGGGACTGAGAAAAGCCAGCCAGCTAGCTCGGAATGGTTTTAGCTATTAACGTCTTAAAAGAAATGAAAGGAAATGTTTAGAAGCAAATTCCACTCTTATACTCTAGATTTAATCTTAGCTCAGTAACTAATAAATTGTCTTTATTAGTAGATTCTTGTTTATTCATGAATGAATTTGTAAAATAGGAAGACCGTGTATCTATTTTATTAGTCCCACCCCCGACTCCAAACTGTCTGTGAGACCATCTGCATGGGATTAATGGACGCACTGAGTCTGAGGCAGAGGTCCTCCCTATAACAGACACCTGCCTAACTATTTTGTGTAATGACCATGTTCCCTCTTATTGCTATTTTATGTCTAGGATGGCATATTATTCTAATCAAATTTCACAAATATATATTGGTTGCAGTCATATACAAATCAAAGTGCAACCTGGAGAAAAATTCTTTTCCTTTACTTCTATATGAAACTTGTCCTGAGTTGGAGAGCAGAGGGAGTTTAATTAGGACTTTATTCAAAGTGAGGTAATAACTATTTGATAAGTTTGCACTGAGGCAGTCACACCACAGAAGAAATAAATGCCTGGGCACCAGGCTTTGTAAAGGAATGTCTTTACTTCGAAGTCCTATCTCATGAACTCTTAAAGAAGCATTTTGCTATGTCTAAAATACTAAAAAGGTATTGGTTATACAATTTATCTTTAGAATCTCTAGACCAAAGAGTGAATTCAATGTTTAAAAACCCAACTGTTGTCTTTCCATTGGGTGGACATGACAAAACTTCTAATGTTATTACACCATGACTGCTGGGATCTAGAAATGCTACATCTATTTGCCTAAGTCAGCCCATTCCCGTTTTTCACTTATGCACCATAGTGGGTCATATGTTTGGAAAAATATCATTTATATTATAGTTTCCTGGGTTATCTCTTAAAGGAACTAGAATCATGTAATAATAGACTATTAATTTTAGAAAGTCTTTTTTGGTCTGAAAACATGAGATTTTTGCTTTCTGAAACTATTTATAGTCATCATCATGTACATGTAACTCAAATGATAGTTGGGACTGGGGTGTAACTCCTCTGTAAAAATGCAGCTGAGATGGAGTCTCTGCTTCCTGTGAAGAGATCTCCTTTTCTTTCTTTTAGAGACTTTCAGTATTGACCACCATTTCTTTTCACAAAATCTTTTGTGCAGTGGGGGAAAGGACACTTAACGAACAATGTCTAGAATGTTCTTTCAAACTGAGACAGCATTCCAAAAGTCTGATTCCAACAATAGGGAACTTGTATTTTAAGAAATGAGAAACATCACTGTAGTGTGTTTGGCATCTTAAGTAACTGAAATCTCTAGAGACCAGAAATACACTTTCAGAACCTAGTTTCATATGATTGTAAATGTTTTGTCTTACTAATCACTCTTTAAACTTCCTGGCAACCTGAGATATTTTGTTCAGACTGCCAAAAACACTTATGAAGATTTTAGATATGAGATGATATGCCATAATTCTTTATATCAGTTTTATTAAAGTGTTAACTAAAATGGAAACATTTTAGAATATTTAGTTTGTTGGTTCATCATTTAATTGTGTAATATTAGTAATTTCCCCCTTATTTTGAAGCCATAGATGTCTGTCCATAAAGCATAATAGCTCATTAAATAAAAGGCATTAAATATTTGAGAAGACTTCTCTGTTAATTATTAAAACTCCATCCCATAAAATTATTTTTAAATATGGACTTATTAAATGTTAAATTAAACCCAATTTTCAGATACTACTATTCTACAGCTTTTGAGAACTTGCCAAACCTTAGAAAATAAAAATGTACACACACAAAAAAAATTTCTGAGACCTTCAGAAAAAATAACATTATCTCTTGCAAAAAAAAAAAAAATGTATAGGGTGCATATTTAATTTTAAAAATTTCTGCCTGAATTTTATTACCAAAATTTTGGGGGAGGGAAAAGAATCTATGGAGAAAGTAAACTGCATCTTGAGTCATGCAGGGTTGCAAGTAGAAGTAAAAATCCTTTGATTTGCATATTTGAGTCCCAGTTTGCTCCTCTCTTCATAGTTACTGTGTAGCTGGTGTTCACTTCTTTTAGGAATTGGCACTGACATTTGGTGGTTACTGTGTATCTGGTGTTCACAAGTTTAGGAATTGGTAATGATGCAGTCATGGTTAAATATAGTATTTACTTTCTTAGATAGAATTCTTAGTTTTAAGTAACAATCCCCTAGCATATTGAATTAATTTTTTGTTCCATTCAGCAAATTCATAAACTGCGGAGAGAGTTGGTTGCATCTCAAGAAAAAGTTGCTACCCTCACATCTCAACTGTCAGCCAATGTAAGTCTATTTTGATTTTTAAATATCTCACACCAGAATTTTATATAACAAAATAGAGTAGATCTGTTAGCACACTTACAAATTTTAAGTGTCCAAAATTACACAGATGTAAGGTGCTGAATAGTGGGACTCATATAAAGTTAAATTTTTCTGCCCACACAGTAATAAAATGTAAATTCACATAGAGGAGGAGTCCCAATGTGGTTAAAATGGCTTTTTGTTTCCCATAGATTTCTAACAGTGGTATCAGTTGTAAAAGTCACTTCTTGTTTCTTATTTTTGTTACTCCCCATTCACAGGTTTCTCTCAAGCCTTAATATAATAAGGGTTGCTAGTGTTTGGCTTAGGAAAATGAAATATTCATGTTCTCTGCCTCCTTCAGCTTCGTTTATTGAACAATTAGTTGAGCATCCAATTAATTCTAAAAAATTAAATTAGATCTAAATATGAATAGCTTAGCTACATTACAGATGAGATATAGTTGTCTTGAAAAACCTTGGCAGCCTTCTCATGACAGTACAAAAGAATACATTTTTACTGGCATCAAAGCAGCTTAGAATGGCAAAAGTGACGACAGTGAAGTTCATCAATTATATTAACATTTATTGAATGTATTTCCATGTGCCAGGGAGCCCTCAGAGTAGCTGCAGAATAATAAAGGGGAACATGTGGCATTGTGCCCAGTCCTAGGCAATGGTAGTGTTGGGAACAACAGCAAGAGATGGGGGGCTCCTGCTATTTTTGCAATATCTGCCACCTTCCCTCCACAATAGTTTACTCATGTCTGCTGTTTAGCTCTGAGCTGCTCTCCGCCTTGCCGCTATGGAGACTTTCTGTTTCCTAGACAAAGCATGACATCAAGATCGAGCAGGTGTGCTTTACCAAGAAACACTTTGAGAATAGAAATTATTTTTGCAAACTAAATTCTAAAGGAAATGTCCTTTCAATCACAGTGTATTCATTTTAGCACGATATTTGAATTGAATTTATTTTTTCAACTTCTGGAGAATCATATGAATTTGGGGACTCAATTATTTTTTATTGGTGTTGTTAGGGGATTTTTAAAACATAAAAGCAAAATTTTAGAGAATTGTTTAGACATTATTAGAAGACAAGAGTATAATTTAAACTATATTTTGTTTTTAAGAAGAACTCTTAAAGAGATAGTTCCAAGGCAACTATAAGTTTTATATTATAGGTTATGTGATAGTGGTATAAAATACCCTTGTGTAGATTCCTGAATTTGTACAGTGTAAATGCCAGAGTCGCACTAGCTAGTGTTCACTGCAGTGAGGAAGGCCAGTGACTGGCCCTGTCCATTAGATTGTCAAAACATTTACAGTCATCATAAGCAGTTACTCAGGGCCTTATAGTATTTTGTAAATGTTTCTTGGTGGACCTCAGCATAGAATTCAGATATTTGAATAATATGGCTGCAAAACACAATGGAATATGAACTGAGAATTTTTCATTTAAAAAGTAATACATGCATATTGTTAGAAGGAAAAAAATTGAAACTAAAAGAGCATTTTATGAGAAATATATATTCAGTTTCCCCCTAAGATGCCTTTCCCACTTTGGTTATTGGTTTCTTGTGTATCCTCTAAACCTTTTGTTTGATTTTTTTACCCCTAGGTACACACATACAACATGCACTTAACAAAAGCTTGTGCACACAGTAGGAGCCACATTCCAACATGGAGGCACAGCTGTGATGGTCAACTCTTGACCATGATTTGGAAAGGGAACAGACCCTTTAGAAAGATGTCAACCACTGGCTACCTACCGGTTCTCCAATTGTTCTCATCACACCATTTTTACCAAGGTGTCATCATGACCTTGGAGCACACATTCCCTGATGGGTGTTGACCATCAAAAGAGGAAAACTTAGTTCTTGGGGTTGAAAAAACTCCAACTCTCTTCATGTATAAAGCCCAAATATACATATGGTATATAAATGGATTTCTAGCACATATGTACTGTTAAAATGTTGTGACAGGAGTGGACAATTGGGAAAAAAAAATCTCTCTCTAGAGGGATAATAATGAAAAAAAAATTAAAATAAGGAACAGAATGAGAGGAAGCAGTACCAAAGGATGATTTTATGCTTGCCTTTATGCAAGCTTAAAAAGTACTAGTCTTAAAGAAAATGCCCAGTTATTTTGTTTCCCCCAAGTTACAGCTATGTTATAATACTTTATGCAAACAAATAGGAGCCTAATAAATATCCTACTTTTTTACCCCTTTTTTTAAACTTTGTAATGTACTTTAAAAATCTTCTCAAATTGCCTCAAATAGACACAAAAATCTGTACATGCACGTAACTTTTTTTTTTAAATAGCATAAAAACAGGGAACAATTGAAATTATCCTTCAATTATCAATGGAAAAACTGATATATCCTTATTATATACTTATAAAATAGTACTTATTTATATACTTATAAAATAGTACTCAGCAACATACAGAAATGAACCATTGATGCAGGCAACCCTTGGACAAGGACTTAACTGAGTGAAAAAAAAAGCCCATTTCAAAAGGTCACATACTGTATGATTCCATTTATATAAAATTCCAGAAATGACAAAATTATAGAAGTGGATAAGAGATTAGTCATTCCCAGGGGTTGGGGAGATGGAGACTGTGTGGATCTAAAGGGGTTGAAAGGAGATCTTTGTGTTGGTGGAATGATTTTACGTCTTGATTGAAGTTGTTATGTTATGAATCCAAGTGTGCGAATCAGCAGGTATACCAATATGGATTTCACGATTTTGAAATTATAATTATGTGAGATGTAACCTCTGGGGGAAACTGGATAAAGGGTATAGACAAGATCTCTCTATCATCTTGGCAACTTCTTGTGAATGCACAGCTATTTTAAATGTGAACAGTTACACACCCAAAGATCTACGACATTTTTGGGATTTGTTTGTTTAAACAGATGTCTAGTTTTTAGTCTCCTAGGAGTTTTAACCTTATTCTACCAATTACTACTCTCTTCTTTGGTTTTGATATGCATTGTTAAAGCTTTACAACATTAGAAAAAATTACTTGCTGAAAATTATAGAAGTCATAGGGTTCAGGTAGTAAAGATATGCACCATCTTCTATATTGTTAACAAAGCAGTTTATTAGAATTCAATTTTAGAATCAATATTGATGACATATAAATGAACATGTGTATAATTATAAAACAATTTTAATGATACTTCTGTTTTGAACATTTTTAATAGTAGTTAGAACTACAAGTGATAGAGTCATACATTTATGTACATTTGTGTTTTCAAGGGAATAATCTCTTTTACATATTCCAGAATTTGAATTACTCATAAGTCACATATTAACCACAAATCATCTGAACTCATTCATTCATTTTAACATTTTGCTTATGATGTGACTTTAGATTTCCCAGACCATAATGAGCCATCAAAGAATTTAGTTAATACTTGATTTTTCTTCAGTTCAAAGGAATGCTGTTTAAATTTCATTCAGAGTATTTTATTTAATTTAATGAATTAGTATCTGTTGATGTATGTATTATATACATATATTTTAACACGCACATAAAGTAAATTAATCATAGGAACCGAATAAAATCATTTTGTATGGAGTTTCTTCATGATAAATCAAGTGGCATTTTTCATTTTGTTTTTTTGTTTTTGTTTTTGTTACTGGGGATTGAACTCAGGGCACTTAACCACTGAGTCACATCCCCTCCACTTTTTTATATTTTATTTAGAGACAGGGTCTTACTGAGTTGCTTAGGGTATTGCTAAGTTTCTGAGGCTGACTTTGAACTCGCCTCCTTCCTCAGCCTCCCAAGTCTCTGAGATTTCAGGTCTAAGTCACCTCACCAGGCTGGCTTGTTTTTGTTTTTGTTTTTGTTTTTGTGATGTTGAAGTTTGAATCCAGGTCCTTACACATGCTAAACACAAGCTTCTACCATTGAACTAGCATCCCAGTTCTAGGATTTATTTTGTTAATTTACAATTTGTATTTGGAGGTAAAGATAGGTCTATTAAGAATCTGACACTGTACCAATTGTGGCAGAGTGTCTACCGTAATAGCTGAATAAGTCTTTATTTCCTAATTTGTTCAGAGTACAAGTAAACTATGTTTTGGTTTCATTCGAATGTTATCTCTACAATAAGGATTGTTTTATAGAAATACAATAAATATAATTTATAAGGACAGATTTCAGTGAATTTGGTTGTGTGGAAAATATCATGAACTGCTTTTTTCAATTTAATAATTATTCTGAGTATCTAGGTATTCCTTTTTATTCAATACATGAATACTTTGTTAGGATTTAGTAATTTTCCTTAATTGGGCATATTTTTGTAATTGATATGAACCCACATGACTGTGTTTATATGAAGTCCACATAATGATCTGTTCTAATTTTTAAATTTGAAATGTACTTCTCTGCTGAGATGCTTTTCTCCCTCTTTGTTAAAAGGATGAGTGGCAGGTCAAAAGGTATCCAGTCAGCTCATTTCTCATTTGGCAGAGTAGAGCCTCCAGGCCAGGGAGGCTTCCCTCCTCCTGTGGAGTTGCTCCATAAAGAGCTGCATCAAACCACAGGAGGCTGGATAGAAAGCTGACTGTACTAGTGGATCTTTAGGAAAGAGGGAGGGCATATTGGTAAATGCTATTGCCTGGCTGTCCCTGAATCGGTACACAGCAGAGGAACATGGTCACATCACACCATAACCCAGGTTCTCTCAGGCCTCTCACCCTCACCTGCCTGCTTGCAGCTAAGTCAGGTGGATGTATTTGTTTGCTTTTCAATATATTTCCTTTCTAAATCTTGGCCAGTAGATAATTTGGAAATGGGAATTCAGGCTAGTTATTACTTAGATTTTTCAAAGACATTACTGAATGAATATGTAACAAAACCAAAGGTCCTTTTTTGCTTTTCAGCAAAGAAGTCTTTTAACCAAATCCTCTTGGGTATTATTTTCTTTGAGATTGTGTCCTACTTATTTGCTCTATTTAATATTTTTTTTATAATCTGACAGTGCCTCTTGCTTTTTTGTATTTCTTCTAACTGAAAAATATTTTGCACATATTACCAGTAATGAAGACATAAGGGACAATTTTGTACAAACTAAAAGAAATCTTAAATCTTATTTATGTTTCAGAATCATTCTCAGTTTATTATTATTACTATTATTGTTATTTGAGAATTTAACCCGAGTGCTTTACCACTGAGCTACATCCCCAGCCCTTTATTCATTTTTTGATACAGGGTCTCACAAAGTTGCTTAGGGCTTCACTAAATTGCTGAGGCCTCAAACTTGGGCTCCTCCTGTCTGAGCCTTCTGAGCCACTTGGATTACAGGCATATACCACTATACCCAGCCTTAGTTCAATTATTAATTTTTAAATGCAAGTTCTTTCATATCTGCATGTAGTATTTTTTTACTTGGTTGATGAACTGCCACTTCTTTATGTGTGAACAAATGCAATGTAGATATTGTATATAATGATATTTTAGCTTACTCTTTAACATCACAGTAATTTTCTTTAAATGTCTATTTGGATTATACTGTGTGATCCTATGACAAAAGACTGTGTGTATTAAAGATATCTTTCCTTGTCTAATAGTCTTGTCTATTTTCTGCCTTGATAAACTTCATCTGACACAACTCAGGGAATATTATCACCATATTAATACAATTTACTCTGACTTGAAAATGATGTAGTTGCTCAAAAGCAAAGTTAGAACCAAGTAAACTATGATGAAAGTTACTGAAAATCAAAAATTTTTGAAAAAGTTATTCTTTGAAAGTGTTTTAGCCACATTATCCTATAGTTTAATCAACTTTGCTTTTTAGTTTCTTCTCATTAAGTTGATAAAGATCATTATTGGTACAAAAAAATTCTCTCACTTACCTGTTTTATTTCTTTGCCATTTACCACAGTTGGTGAGAAATTGAACAGTCACTGCTTCCAAAGTAAAAAAGCTAATCTTACAAATAAAACCAGGGTGACATAAATATAAAACAATATTTCACTACTATAATTTTAGCATCCCTTTCAATGAAACAGCATGACTCAAGTGAACATGTTCTTTAATAAAGTCATAAGGTTTTTATGAACAATTAGTGGAAAGCAATTTTATAGAAATTAGAAACTGCTATTCTAATTGTGAATATTTTGCCATTACTTATAGCTACAAAATTTAAACAATATAAATATATAGCATATTATTTATTTTTATTGGTTCTTTATAGTTATATATGACAATAGAATCCATTTTGACATAATTATACACATGTGGAATATATCATGTTATAGTTCAGACCCCAGTACCTCTCCTCCCCCTTCCCCTTCTTCATTTCCTCTATTGATCTTTCTGCCACTTGCCTGTAGATTTTTTAAAAATTATTTTCTTGTGTATGTACACAATGGTGAGATTCAGTGTGATATATTCATATATGAACATAGGAAAGTTGTGTCAGATTCATTCCACAGGCTTTCCTTTTTCTATGCATCCTTCATTCCCCTTTGTCTACTCCCTGAATTTCTAATCTACCCCCCGCATTGAGGGTTAGCTTTCACATATCAGAGAAAACATTTGACCTTTGGTTTTGGGGGATTGGCTTATTTCACTTAGCATGATAGTCTCCGGATCCATCTGTTTACCAGCAAATGTCATAAAGTCTTTCTTCTTTATGGCTGAATAATATTCCTTTCTATATATACCACAATTTCTTTTATCCATTTATTTGTTGAAGGTCTCCTTTGTTGGCTCCCTAGCTTAGCTTTTGTGAATTGTGCTGCTTTAAACATTGATGTGGCTGACATATTCTTAATAACCCTGATTTCTTTGTCATATTTTTAATTCCTATTAAATCTATAAAATATGAACAAAAGGTAAAGTTCTTTCCTTCAATTGTATACATTCAAGGGATCACAATCCTATAGTGTTTAAGAAGGCGGAAACATAGCATTTAAGAAGGAAAACATAGATGTAAATTCTACCAAGAAAAGCAAGAAAATAATTTAACACAGAAGTTACAAAGTGGTTGCCTTTAACAAAGCAGAGGGAGCCGGAAGGGGAAGGAGCAAGAGGGTTCTTCTAGGGTCTTGAAATGCCCTATTCTTGATTTGGTTGGTGAATGTGCAATTAAATCAGCAAGCTGTACATTTTATTTTGCTTACTTTTATGGAAGCATTTTTCACAATTTAAAAAAAGTTAAAATGTAAGCAATGATATGACATAGCCTTATGCTAATTTCAGAGTATACACAAACTGCCATTCCTTGTCATGGAAATATTTTAAACTGCAAAGAATTCCTTTTTTTAGGAGTCTTATTGTCCAATTAACTGTGTTAACAAACTTCAGTGTATAATTCTCCAGGGTTGGTCTTTGTTTTTGTTTTTGTTTCTGGGGTGTGTGTGTGTGTGTGTGTGTGTGTGTGGTATAGAATGGTGTGTGGGGGGAGAAACCGAGACAGGGAGTGAGGAGGAAAGAAGAGAGGGGAAGTGAGGGAGAAGGGAGAAGGTGGAAGGAAGGGTGGACGACAGTGAAACAAGAGCATAGAGTGGTTCAGGTAGAGTGGAATTTAGAAGTATTCCTACAGATATTTTTTTCCCCCGTATTTTAACATCAAGAAAAGAAAACTCAGCCCAGAATGAGTTCAGAGGTAGGAAGGAAGACATCTTTGTATTCTGATGCTGATGGAAGGGACTTGGATATTCCTTTATGAATAATGGAATAAACATCCAGATCCCTGATTCTTAGGGCTCTTGTGATGCATTTGATAGTAGATTCCTCAGCATTCCAACCTTGCTCCAGCTACAGAGGGATGAATGCTGTGGAGTCCTCCCCTTAGAAAAATCAATCATTTGCCAAGGATTACTAAGTTTTGCCCATATGTATTTTTATTGTAGACTTAGGTTGTAAAATATTCAACCTTTAGATCCTTGGGGGAGTCAGTATAAATCTATCAGTTTGAGATAAGAGACCTGCAGCCCAATGAGAGGCTGGCCCACCTCTTCACACTCAGTTGTCTGGGTTTGAGTTGTTGCATAATGGCATGTCAACAGAAACTGGCCTGTTGGGGGCGGTAAGACTGCCAAATGCTTTTTAACCGTAGGAGTTGTTATCTACTACAGTCTGTATAATTTTTCTGAGATTTAAAATGAAACCACCATCCACAAAAGCTTAATGCTAAATAAAATATCACTGACTATTATTTCTGGATGGCCTACCTGTGCTTCCTTAGTTGAAGGGAATAAAGAGTAGGAAGAAAAGCCCTTTTATTAAGGAGTTTGGAAAGTGAAGACAACTCTTCAAGTCAATTCTTTGTAAGTAGAAAAAGAGGAAAGATAATGTTATAGCTGTCAGCAGATGTCTGACAGTTAAAGGAGAGCATCATTACAACAGAGGAACTAACAATATCTTCAAAGGTCATCATGGAAGTCTAAAAATGAGGAACATTTGTCCATTGACTGTTTCAGTGACCTCCTTTTGGGTCTTTCTAAAAACTTGGCAGCTCAGAACTTTATTCAGTATTTTGGGTGTCAAATCCCCGTGTGATGTGCAAGCCAGAAGGTGTGATTATTTGCAAAATATCATCCACTTTCAGAAGCTGAACTCACATTAAATGTCAAGAGACTGGAACACTGATTTTTAAGAAGCCAAAGTTTAGAGATGAAAAAAAAAAATGAAGATTTATGTTAAAGGAGAATCACCATTGTGAGCTAGCCATGACAGTCACAGTATTTAAAGAGTTAGAACACCTGAAAATAAGCGTTTTGTAAAATGAAGGGTTTTCATCTATCCACATGAGACCCTGACATTTTAACTGTGTTTCTTCCATTATGTTCACAGGCTCACCTCGTAGCAGCTTTTGAAAAGAGTTTAGGGAATATGACTGGCCGATTGCAAAGTCTAACCATGACAGCGGAACAAAAGGTACGTTCAGGAATTGCCACTGAGACTTGAAAGGAGGAAGCGTGTTTCTGAGAATGTTCTTAGGATGCTTAAATAATACCTGAGATGAAGCTCCTTAAAAATAATGCCACAGAGCATCCATTCTCTACTAAATCAGAACAAAGGGAAGATGATAACTTCTCAAATTTTAATTAAAAACATGATCAAATGAATCCATATTGGAACATGCACACATGAATACACACCAAGTTATTTCTTTGAAGTCTATTTTGCTTCTCACCAGAACTATTAAAAGAAAACCAAATGTTCAGAAAGAGAAACAGTTGTGTAAGAGAGATTTAGGATATTCTAGGAGCAAATTTCCATGCATTTGACAAGAATTGCACTCTGGTGAGAATTTTCACAAATGCATGCTATATAAACCCATTAATAAACCTTGTCTGTAGGCTGAGATGCCCAGGAAAGATGCCTAGAATAAGTGCATAGACTGTACAATAAGGAACTTCAAGTTATAGCATCCATACAGGAACAGTGCTGTGCAGTTTGGGAGTCTTAAGAACTAACTAGGTGGCATCTAATGATTCTGAATTCGAGTAATGTTATTTCAATTATATTGAAAGTTTTAAAGTAAATGCAAAGGATCTCATGGCATGGAAGAAGAAATACTGAAAAGAAAGGAACAGAATTTAGTTCACAAAGGCAGATCTATCAAAATATAGGTCCATGCTGCTGAGGGTCTAATCACTTTTTCTTAGTGACCAGTTAACTTTGTTCCCTGCTGTTAGTCCAAGTGCTTATCTCTTTGGATTATTGTTAGAGATACATGCAACCTCAGAAATTTATGGAAATTTTTATGAAAATTGCATATGTACTTAAAATGAGCAGGTACCCATAGTGCTCATCTAATTCTCAAAGAGATTCCCAACCTAAAAAACTATGGATATATTCAGACTCTGTGCTTATATTCATCCACAGGAATGGTTCAATTTTGTCTCCAGCTTTTGTAAGGTATAACATTAGCTTTACCAAACTAGTATCTATTACCAAAGTTTAAAGTTTACAAAAGTTTTGAAAAATCTTAATAAACAGTCCAATTAAAAGAGAAAATCCAATAACCTCATATAATTGCCTTGCCTGACATAACTGGCAAAATGTATTCTAGTTTATTCTAATATTTCATAGATTTCTCCTGCCCATGAGAGAATAAGAGAATACTGTCCGTCCTTATCAAACTGACCTGGAAGTGTAACCAAAAAACAACTTCCTTTGAGCCCATAAATTTCTCTCTCTCTCTCTCTCTCTCTCTCTCTCTCTTTCTCTCTTTCTTCCCTCCCCTCCTCCACCCTCTCTGTCTCTCCCCAGTTTGCCACACCTCTGAGTAACATAAGAACCCAGTAAACAGGATTACCAGGCCTTTTGAGCAACCAGGTGCAACAGAATATTGACGTTGGAGACCAGTAATCCTGAGTGTGAATCCTGACTGTGTCTCTTAGAAGATATCTAATCTTGAATAAGGTTATCCAACCTTTTCTGAATCTCAAATTCATCATTTGCAAAATGGGAAAGATAATATCTACCTTACAGCATTGCCATAAAGAGTAAGCTAGATGCTGATTATGGCACATGCAATGGGCCATCAAGA
This sequence comes from Sciurus carolinensis, assembly GCF_902686445.1. NCBI lineage: Eukaryota > Metazoa > Chordata > Mammalia > Rodentia > Sciuridae > Sciurus > Sciurus carolinensis. Next base: position 136,156,852 of record NC_062216.1, read on the forward strand.
GACATTCCCTTTCTTTATATTTCTCTCTTTTTTTCCCCCTTAAAAGTTATAAGATAAAACAAATCATTTTGGGGCATATGGCAGGCATACTTCTGAAAATGGGGGTTAGCATTTAAGTCTTACTTTCTTTATATTGAAATATACCCACCCATATTTTCTTCAACTCTTTATATATGTAAGTAAATTTTCTCATAGAATCTATCAATGAAAATAGTTATGTTAATTTTCAATGAATAATGCTGGAATACTTAAAAATGTTTCCATAATATAAGAAATTTTATAATTGTTTGTATAACGTCCTTCAACTAACATTGCCAAAATTGTGAAATTTTTGCAGAAGATGTTGTGATGCATGAAATTTTCTTTACCATTTTTAACTGAAAATAAAATAATGCCTTTTCTAGTTGCATATTGTACACACCACACAGTAATGTTGGTAGCTAGTTTATTAATTAATCTGAGCTTTACATATTGACTTTTTTCAAAGCAGTTTTGAGAAGCCTATGAAATTAGTTGCAGTAAGATATGGCACAATTCAGTGACAGAATCTAATGAAAACCAGTAGATGAATGTATTTAAGATACCTGAGCCTGGTAATTACCACCACAGAACACCGAACCAAACTGAATGTCAAGGAAGCTGAGGCACAAAGGAAGATTGCTTGGTGTGTTTTGTTCTCATTTCCTGACCAGAAGAGCATAATTTAGATTGAAGAGACAAACTTTTGGGCCCTGAATTCAAGGACAAATGTATTTCAAAGGTTCTTAAATTGGGGTCATGGAATTACAAAAGACAAAAATCACTGTTCAGATAGACATTCCTCTAAAAGCCAAGGGCATATTCACATTTCAGTAAAGGCGTTTCATCAGGGAGCTGAGATAAAAGGGTATATTGCTCTCTGGTGATCCAACAAGCCCAAGAAAAAGTCGGAAGTATGTAGAGCAGCGTTTTTTAAACTCTGTTCCTGGAATTCCTAGTTGTATTTGCCTATTTAGTCATTCACAATATTGAATTTCTACTGTGTGAAAAAAAAAAACAATTTAGACAGATAGATCGGTTTACAAGATATGAATCTGTTTTCTGTCTCTATCTCTGTGTACAGATACAAACTTCTGCTAGAATATAAACTCCTTGAGTATTATAATACATTCCTCATAAATTACATATACTATAAATTTATGTAGATCACAATATTTCCCAAGAAGCTTATATCCTTATATATGAAAATGATCATATATATGTATGCACATAAAATATTCCACCTGGACTTTATACATGGATTATACATATGGATTATACATATAGTCCATATATATACATTTTTATATATGTATATATTACACATGGAAGTTATATTCTAATAGGTGCAGATAAGGATAGATATAATTAAAGCATCAGACTTTAGGTGATGGTAATCACACTGAATAAAGTAAAGCTGAGAATGAGACTATTGGGAGTAGGACCCGTAACTAACACATGAAGAAATGAAGAACAAGGTGGCCATGTGCTCTTGGTTACATGCAAGAAACAGAAACTGCATCTCAGATCTGGATCTCTTGTCTTCAAAGAGTGATTTGAGCAATTCAGTGGCATTATAGCCTAAAAATACATCAAAATTTTAGTTTGATTTTTATTTCAAAATCACTCCTTTGAATAACATCCTAACAATTTTCTGTTTCCACGTGCCAGAGAACACGGATTCTCTTGCCAAATTGGGGTGCCAGAATACTAATTTTATATACTTATAGCCTGGTAAGAAAGAAAAGACATGTATGAATAACTCAAAATGCAGAAAATTATCATGCCATTAGAAATATGAGTACAAGTCCATGGGTGTTCTCAAAGGGAACCCTCACATCCTCACGCTGGCTACGGAGTGGAGATGGCACAGGAGAGCTCCTTGGCGTTGGCAGGATGAAGAGGATTAGTTCCAGGGAAATGTAGGAATGTATTTCAGAGAAAGGAGCAGACTGACATTAGCAGCAAGGAGGAAAATTATGGGAGACATCACTCAGAGCATGGTGCAAGGCTTACTTTTCTCACAGAATGCCAGTTGAGAAAGACTGTGATACATACCATTAAAATGGCAAGAATTCTGCAAATGTTTTTTCACAAGTGAAATTTCTACAGAACTACTGCTAAATCTTTGTGTTCAAATTTACTAAAGCTATATTTACTAATATTTAGGAATTTAAAATTCAGAAGGCATTCAAATTATTACCCTATAGCTGTCATTCTGGGGCTATTAGAACATATATCAAAGTGAGCTAGGTTACCCCCACTCAAAAGTCAGAGCAGAACACAGGAATATCTTTCTCTAAGAGTGATGGAACTCAGATATTGACTTTCATGCTAACTATAAATCTCAGGGCTTTCTCTTTCTTACCTCTTTGAAACTGTTTTTTTTTTTGGGGGGGGGTATTCGGAGGGGAGTAAGTAGATGAACATGAACGTAAACCTTGAAAATGAGGGCAATTAATTAAAAGCCAGATCTTTGAAAAAGATAATGTGGATGCTAAAAATTTAGTTGATTTTGGTGTTTACAAACTTAACTCTTCTATTTTATGTTAAGATATTCACATTCTGGAAGTGTTCTTAAAAATACATCTCTAGGATCAGATAATATACATCCATGAATCTTTTGGAACATGATATAATGTGCATCCATAATTTTTAAATTGCTCATGCTGTTAGGTTTTGGTGAACTTCCTTTGTTTGAACCTATGTGCAGTAGTCATGGCCAGATTATTTCAGTTGCAAAATTAACAAGAATTCAAGGCAAATAGAAAGAAGAGGGAGGGGAAGGAAATGTGTTCAAAGAAGCTACTGCTGGATAGTGTGAGACTACCTTACATGAGTGTCAGTTTGAGGAAGTGAGACAGATTTAGAGACTAAGAGGTTAAGTTGTTTCATGAGATTTGTTGCCAAACTTGTGAGATTCTCAGTAAGGCCTTTAACAGTGAGAAATTTGGAAAGAGATGAGATGCTGTTAGGAGATCAGCTTGTAAAGCAAGGCTAGTATTATAACACAGTATTTGATTATTTTATTTTGAAGCATTTTGTGATCTTAACTCATTTAGCTTCAGAGACATGCAAAACTGCAGCTATATTGACTCCATCTAAATTCTTGTATACAAGAAACTTTCATGGAAAACTGTAATCTTATATAGGCAGTGGGTGTTAGAGCATCATTATTCAAGTGGTTCATTGGGAGGAGGAGGAAGTATCAACAAAATAGGATCTCATCGTCTAATTCCCAAGACCCTTTGGAGAGTTATCCTACCCACAGTCTTCCTTTTGGTATCTATTGACAAGAGTAGGAAACTGGAAAATACTGAATTGGAGAAGTAGGCTGTAAATTCATATCTTGATGGCTTATACATTTCTCAGGATTTTTTCTGAAGGTTTAATAATGATCTCAAAACTTACGTATGTTGGCTAACTTCAAAATAAAGAGATATAGGGAAATATTTTAAATTATCTAATGATTTTTGTAGTCAGCTATCTCTGGAACTCATTTCTAATCATAGTCTTTATCCAGACTCCCCACCATGGACAAAAATTTTAAAAAGGATAATTGTGTCTGGAGACAGCATTGCAATTTCCATATGTTATAGAAATAACATCTAGCTTAAAAAATAAATGTGAACAACTATACTTATGAAGCAGAAAAATGAAGATTAAAAAACTGCTGAAAAACAATCTTTATATCACAGTCAAGTTTTTATTTAAAATGCTTTCTGTTCTTCTCTACAATACTATTATTGGGAAAGAGAAAAAGGCAAATCTGGCTTAATTACTCTCCAAAGGAGACAATTCACTTAATTAGCGATGTTGAGACTTTGTTTACACTAAGCATGAACAGTTTTGATGTTTTGATGTCACCCTACACTCTAAGTAAGTGAGTACCCTCTTATAAAAAAATAAAAGATAAATGTGGTTGAAGTCAACGTTTTCAATTATTCTTTGAAGGTAAAATATATCTATTGATCATATACCAGAACATTTCAAGAAAACCATCCCAACATTTACTGAGATCATAAATCAGGTGAAAAGATATATTCTTCAACAACCAAATAAGTCAATGCATTAAATGGTCTGAAAGCCCACAGAAGGGACTTCTTTTATTATTTTTTTCTGACAGGAAAACAGAGGTTTCACAATTAGGGAGACACTTCACCAAGGGACAGGAAGGATATTTAAAGCAAAGGGAAAAAATCGTATGAAAAAGCTCAAAGAAAGATGGTTGTAACTTGAAGGACAAGATGAGACTAGACCTCATTAACTGAAATAAAGAAGAAGGAAGGAGGTTTTGCAGATATGGAGCAATAACTAGTTCAAGTAGGAACAGGTTACTCAATCAACCTAAAATTTAGTTTTTTTTTAAATCAAAGACAATGGGACATATTACAAGTACTTTAAGTTCAGCTGAACCAATTCTCACAGATGTTGTTTTCCCAGGTTACATATAAGAAACGCATTTCTTACCTAGTTATTCTTCCTTTGGATTTACTGGAGTCACATTAAGTAACAGCTAACCTGTTAATTTCTGTGTTTTTTAGAAGAACCTTAATTTTAGAATGTGATCATTCTTGTATGGCATATTAAACACAATATTCTAAAAAAAAAAAAAAAAAAAAAATCCCAGAACAACATTCTCCACTTTTAAATTGTTTAAAAACAATTTCTAGAAGAGATTTCTTTATTTTATTTATTTATTTATTTATTTTTTGGTGCTGGGGATTGAACCCAGAGCTTTGTGCTTGCAAGGAAAGCACTCTACCAACTGAGCTATATCCCCAGACCTAGAAGAGATTTCTCTAGAAAAGATTAAAGCTTTGACACTAAAATAAACGAGCTGAAAGTTAAGCTCAGTTTTCAGACCTATTTCCCCTTTTCTCTTTTAAAGATAAAGCCAAGTATTTTAAGAGATTTTTAATCCACAGTACCAGCATTATTGATTTTAAATTTAAGGATAAAAATCTGGTTTCAACTAAAATCTAACATGTATCCTAGTGCTTATGTTATAAAATTGATATTTAAATTGTTATTTATTAATTATGTACCATAGGTATTCTTTTGAATAAATTTCTAGTGGAAGCACAATGAATTTCCAGGAAATTTTTCATTTCTTGGGGGATTTATTTTAAATGGAAAAATATATTAGGTTTTGATAAACTTATCTAGTTGGGCAGGGACTTGAATATAGAAGTTGGAGAGACTTGGAAATTAAGATGAATTGGATTAGAAATTTTCCATGAATACAGTGTTTCTCCATTATGATAGAGAAATGTACATGGATTGGATTTACAGTCAAGTGTTTGAAGACACATGTATAAATCCAACAGATTACTATTGATTTATTATGAGGTCCTTTGATTTATAAGTTCTTAAAAGTTAAGAGAGTTTGCTTGTTTTTAAAATATATTCTCTATCAGGAATATATCAGATATCCAAAGAAAATAGATATACAAGTTATCAAGTATGTATTCCAAACTTGTATATCACTTCAATTAGCACTGTCTGTCATTTTTAAGTTCCTAAAGTTAGCATAGTTACTGGGTATTCTCATGGATGAAGCAATTTCCTGCAATGGAAGTCCTGACTTTTTTCCCTATATTATGGGAGACATTTGAGGATGCTTGAACTGTCATGGGGTAAAGAACCCAAGCCTGATTCTTTGGCTTTTTTCTAAAGATGCTTGAGGAGATGATGAATGACAAATGCATTACCAAGGAATTCTCCTTCTAAGATGTTGACAAGGATATAGGGACATAGTTCTTGGGATTGTGCCACCAGAAAGAAGGATACCCCTTGCTATTAAGAATCTGGTGGAAATGTCTCTGCTGAAACAGTACTTGGTTTCTTTCTTTTATCATGCAGCCACCCCCCCTTTTGGCTATCCTATCTCCCTCATTGTACGTCATTTTCATTAAAATAATTCACTTAAATAACTGAAAGATCACAGTTACAGTAATTTGCATTGAGACATAACAAAATTATTCTCAATTCATAAGTATACATTTATTATAAAAATTTAATTTTTAAGCTGATTTTTTAGTGATTTATTAGTTAAGGGCTGTGTATTATATATATCTCCATTCGGTGGAGATGGGGGGTGGGAGGGGTTAGTGTTAGGGTTAGAGTTAGGGTGAGGGAGGGTGGTAAGAATGGAGGAAGGAAGGACTGTATAGAGGGAAAAGAGGAGTGGGAGGGGTGGGGGGAAGGGAAAAAATAACAGAATGAATCAAACAATATTACCCTATGTAAATTTATGATTACACAAATGGTATGCCTTCACGCCATGTACAAACAGAGAAACAACATGTATCCCATTTGTTTACAATTAAAAAAAAAAGTGAAAAAAAAATTTAATTTTTAAGCTGATTTTTTTAGTGATTTACTAGTTAAGGGCTGTTTATTATATATGTCTCCATTTGGTGTTTTAATTCTTGTGTTGCTCTGGCTTAGTGAGCCTGAGCCTCAATTAACAATTTTATTGAATGAAAAGTGTCAGAATCTAAAATGATCTTGATATATCAGCAGAATTTAATAAGGTGACATTAAATAGGAGTGAGTTAAGAATGAGTTACAGATTTTACACTTGGATTCAAAGAAACAATTGCCCAAATGCAAAATACTTTAGGCAGAATCTGCAGTCACTTGGATTTCCAGTCAACAGTAAATACAATGTAATGTAGTACTATAATCCTGATATCTAAATATCTAATATAATCATGGGTAATATGACTAAGTTTGATATCTAAAATGAGTGTTTTCCTTTGAACTTATCAACTCTAGCCCTTTGAAAGAATTAATGACTATTTAAATCACTTTTATAGGACAATAACTAAGAAAAAGTTTTGATTCTTCTTTACTTTAGCTAAGAAAGAAGTTGTTAGATACAACTTCACAAAATTAGCCAAGTATCCAAATCTCTCAGAAGGCTGGTACTATATAAAACCAAGTCCATTTGATAGTATACTATGAACAAGGACTTTTGTTTTTCTCTCTAGATATTAAAGCTTCTGAACTCTGTTTATTTCACAGGAGTCTGAACTTATAGAACTAAGGGAGACCATTGAAATGCTGAAGGCCCAGAACTCTGCTGCCCAGGCCGCCATTCAGGGAGCCTTAAATGGCCCAGACCACCCTCCAAAAGGTATATTCAGAAATGGTGTCATTTTACAGCCTATTATATAGGTGTCTGTTTTCTTTATAGAGTAAAACTGTATTTTTTTTTTTTTTTTTTTTGGTACCAGGGATTGACCACTGAGCCACATCCCCAGCCCTATTTTGTACAGGGTCTCATTGAGTTGCTTAGCACCTCACTTTTGCTGAGGCTGACTTTGAACTCACAATCCTCTTGCCTCTGCCTCCTGAGCTGCTTGGATTACAGGCAATCACCACAGCACCTGCTTTGGCACTGCCTTTTCTAATGAGTAGGGTGATATTAATGGGATCAGAATTCTAGACTTCGAGAGCAGGAACTTTCACTGTCAAATAATTTTTAAATTGGCCTTAATGAATTGACTTCTATAGTTGTAAATACATTCTTTCCACTTGATCTGGAGACAGAAATGATGTAGATGGGTAATACATGCCTATTTGACTTCAGGTAAAACAAGTCTAGCAATGAGTATGATAATCCAGATCTGCATATAAAAATGAAGCAATCAATATGCTAATATACCAAGTCTCTGGCATGGGGAACAACTTCTCCTGGGTGGGACAATGCTCTAGATAATTGTAAAATAAGAAGAAAACAGACTAAAACTCAGCTTGCATTTTATTATGACCATACTTCTACAATTTTAAACAATGGAAGTATTCCTTTTTGCCATTGTCTTTACTCTTTGGTTCACCACTAAAGAAATGCTCATTATTGTCATATCATTTTTTTCTTTACATAGGTTCAATTTATTCGTGTCCTCTTTTCAATCGCATTAAATATGTTCCATTCTCTCAACTTAAAAATTATTTCCTAAATCCTCAGTTCTTATCATCTCTCTTCCTATTTCCAGATATGTTCTGGTAAAATAATTTTGAAACTTTTCAAAGTCATCAATCACCAATCACCCTTCAGCCCATAGGATCACAGATTCTATTCCCACCACTCCACCAAAACTTTTCTCTCCAGGGTCAGCAATGACTAGCATGACAGTTAATCCAGGGAAATATTTAAAATTCTTATTGTGCTAGTCATGGAAACCATATTTGATACTGATGTCTAGTCCCTTCTGCTGAAAACATTCAATTTTTTTTCTCATATCCAGGACATCCTATGTTATTGGTTTTCCTTATCCTTTGAAATCTTTCAGAGTTTTTTTTTTCTTTTTCTGTATATTCACTTTATTATATGCATTTGTTAATTATTTATATCCTAAGCTCTCTTCCAAACTGCTTCTGAACCCTGATTCTATACATCCTCTATCCAAAATTCTGTACAAACTCACCTAGCGCTCTAGCTATCATTATCATTTATGTGCTGGTGACTGTCTCTGGGTCTCTAGGCCGGGCTTATCTCTTGAGATAGAGCTCTATTTAGTTGCCAAGGAAGAACTCCCTTTGGGTATCTTTGATACTGCATCACCCTTCTTTCATCTAGATGTCATTCGTAACTCCATCTTGAATTAATAAATCTGCAAGTTCTACTGATTCTATCCCTTCAGTATCTCTTAGATTTGTTCACTTTTTCCTTATCCTACTGTCACCATTCTTCATCTCTCTCCGAAACTATGGCCACAAAGTCCTACATAGCTTTTCTGCTCTTAATCTTACCCATTTTATACCATTCTTTATGCTAAAGTCAGAGCAATCATCTAAAAGCAGGTATCTATAGGCACCCCCTTGCCTTTTGGTTGAAAAACAGTTCCTCGATATGAGATAATCTCCCTTCACCACTTTATTCATTCAACAAATATTTAGTGGTTGCTAATTATGTGCCAGATGCTGTTTTTGACTTTGTTTCTTGCTCTTTCATTATACTGTGTGTTCCGTATTTCAGCTTTCCTGAATTTCTTTCCATTCTTCGTAAGTTCTTAATACGGATTGTTTACTCTACTTGGAACATTCTACCATGTTTGTTCAGCATAAAAACTTTTTGGGAAACTGCAGAAATTAGCTTCAATATGCCACTTTGTCCCCGTAAACTGGATGAGTTCTCCTGTGATGTTTCTGGAAATAGCTGTACTTCCCTTATTAAAATTTGCATTGTACTCTGGTGCCTTTGAGGTCTGTCTGTCCTGATTTATGTACGAGGGTTTGTTTCTTCATCCCAGTGCCTATGGCAATGCCTTGCACATGAAAGGGGCTTATTCAAATTTCATAGAAAAGAATAACATAATTAAAAATATATAGCTGAATTTAAACTTTAGGAAAACAGTTACATAAAATGAGGTCTACTTAAGTTGAAAGACAAACTGGATTTCTATGGGCTACTTCTGTTAAGAATTTAACAACTTTCCATGTGGGGGAGTTGATTTATATGCTGCATGGAAAATTACTGCGTATTTAAAGCTTATCTTAGAGCTATAATAAAGCAGCTTATGTTCTAAGTCTTCATGTCGTAAATAGGTCCAGAAGGGATTTAAAAAGGCTTAATCCCTTCTTTAATACAGCACAAGTCACTGAAGTGAAACTTTCTGGAAGGATCCCTTTTATCTTAGGCAACAGGTAGCTTAGTATATCTACTGGAATTTAAAAAATAGGAATTCCTTTGCTCAGAGATGTGGGAGGGGTAGTAACTAAGAGGAACAAAATAATATCATATCTAAGTTGGTCAAAAAATATGAAAAAAATAATTGCCCACATTTTAAAAATTAACAAAATAAATAGTTACATAGTCGACAGTATTTAGACTGTGTTTCTGAGATACTAAGACAATATTAAATTCAGTGAATCTAACATTATTTGTGTCACATTGACCATTAATATATGAAGAAAAGTCAGTTGGATTAATTATATATCTTTCTATGGTTTATTCAGATTGGATAGTCTATAAATTTGTGAAATCATATTGAAATTCAGTTTTTGAGAACTTTAAAATAATTTTATACAAATTTTTAGTATATAATCTTACCATAACTATTTGGAATAAGGCAACACTTTTATAGATGGTCAAATTATAGCAAATTTGCATAAAACTCATTAATTTACCTTTTTATCTAAATTTGTGCATCACATTTATTAACAGAGTCTGACAAATAAGAAGTCTATAATAAAATGATATTTATTCATTTAAGTGTATTTAAATGTCTGCTATGCCCTTGGAAATTTTGTTTCTTGAATACAAAGATTAAAAAATGAATGATTCTAAACTGGGCACAGTGGTGCATGCCTGTAATCCCAGTGACTCCGGAGGCTAAGGCAGGGGATCAAAGCCAGACTCAGCAATTTATTGAGACCCTAAGCACTTCGTGAGACCCTGTCTCTAAATCAAATACAAAACAGGACTGGGAATGTGGCTCAGTGGTCAAATGTCCCTGAGTTCAATCCCTAATACCCCCCAAAATAATTAAAAAGAAAAAGAAAATGAGTGATTCTATATCCAAGTGGACCATAATTCTCTTCAATGAAAGGTAAATATGTATTTTACCACATATGTCCAGGTTATATATATTATATATGTCTCATATATACATATTTCATATGTTAAACAACTGTAACTAACATAATTATAATAAGACTGACAGTTGAAGCTATGGGAAGTTTTTCCAAATATACTATTGTTCTTTAAGTCACTACCTCTGTGTAAACATGGAATAGTTTTTCCTTAAGAAGTACCATCAAACAACATTACCCTATGTAAATTTATGATTACACAAATGGTATGCCTTTACTCCATGTACAAACAGAGAAACAACATGTATCCCATTTGTTTACAATTAAAAAAAAAAAAAAGAAGTACCAAATAGGACTGGGGGTATAGACTAGGGTTAGAGTGCTTGCCTAACATGAGTGCAGCCCCGGGTTTGATCACCAGTACTGAATAAAAGAAAGTACCAAGTACAATTAAATAAAATATATACATATATTAAATTACTATTAGTGATAGATATATTTTAGAAATAATTGTAGGCAAACAGAGTTGTTTTGAGTCAACAATTAGAATAAACTTATTCAACAACTACATATTAATTGATTACTTCATGCAGTGCTGTGTAAGACCCTGGACCTACACAGTAAAAAATAAATAAATAAACATGGACTTTGTCTGCACTGAACTTTCAGTCTAGTGGAAGAGCAGAAAATAAATGATTGTATGTGATCATTGGTGTAGCTGGGTATGCATACCACAGTTGTTCTAAGGTGTACAAGAACAGAGTGCCATAGAAAAAGAGTGTCCAAGGGCACCTATTAGAGGTTGTAAAGTCAAGAAAGACCTTCCTACAGGGGCAACATTTAGCAGGAGATAGTGTTTAGTAAGGCAGTGGTGATGAAATTTTCGTGAAGATTTTTCTAGCTCCTATGTATAGAATGGTTTGAAGGTGAGAAAGTTGGATAACTATTTCTGCTGTGGAGCAGGTAAGTGATGTTAGTAACTTGAACAGGGGGCGGGGGGCAGTGGTGGGGCAGAGGGTGACAAATGAAAATTAATGAGTAAACAAATGTATATCTGAAAAATATATTTTTAAAGCAGGCATCTCCATGTGTTAGGATTGCTGGTATTTATTGGTTAATAATTCTTTGCTAACTCTATGATGCCCCATACAGAGCCAAATTCTTACAAGCACTAGAAAGAAACTGTTAAAATAAAATGCATTACCTATATTTTTAAAACTTTGAGATTAGTAAAATCAAGTAGAATTTATTAATTCCAGATATGATTAAAACTCTAGAAATCTCTAACACATATCTGCTTTCTTTATGAAAGTTAGTTACTGGGAAAAGTTAGTAAATGTTGTGTCTTAATCAGAAAAGCTAATAGCCAACTGCAGCAGAAATTTAAAGCATGAATAAATACCTACACATAATTTTCTGTGATTTATTCATATGACTTCCATATTGATTAAGGGCTACTAGATTCCTTTAGTATTGAATCAAAACAGTACACATAAATAAGCAGTGCACATACCTTGATTTAGGTTTTAAAATTGGTACTTTAGGGTCATAAAAAACACTAAATGGTTCTTATAATTTTTTAAAATAATTTTAAGTGATCAAACCTAGGGATTCTGAAAAATGGCTCTTTTTTTTCCTCCCACGAAATTTGTCAGCATGACTATCTTAAAGGGAAAATTAAGCTATTTATTGCTAATATATGTATATACGTCTGAGTGTGCATGTATGAATCTATAAATACATAAGTCACATACCCACACATACACACATTTATTACATGTTCTTAAAGTAACCAGTTATATTGCCATGGATCATTTTTATTCTTCAAAAAATTAATCAACTGGACAGGCTTGATTTTATACTATTTTTTTCTAAGAAAATTTTTAAAAGTAATTTTTCACATATTACAAGCTCCACTGAGTTTTTTTTTTTACTTGTCTAATCTGATTAATACCAATTAAATATGTTAATAGGGATGTCCTAAAAGTAAATTTGACCTTATACATTCTCTTGGTAACTGACTAGCTCTTAATACCAGTTTACTGTAAGTAAATAAAATTTCAGTTTGTTTTAATTTTAATAGTTACAAATAAATCTTATAGAGAATAAGTGGAAACTTTTAAAATATTTATAAAATATCAAATGCTATTCTCTTTAAAATATCTTGTGTAACCAGAGAAGCACTGCAGGCTTTGGGGAAGTTTAGCACAGTCATATTACGTAGCAGGTTACACAACAAATATTAGACTCAGTCTAGCTCTGAGGTTTGTGCCACTGTTTTTCATTTACATTGCCATGTGTGAATTATGTTTAGTAGATAAAATCATTTCATTGGTTTACATCAAGAGTAAAATTAAGTATGGCAGGGGCATACTAAGCATCATTATTAGTCTTACTATTTTCTTATGGGCAGGGGGTAGGGGTGTGTTGGAAGAATGATTTATATATGTTCTTTAATTCACAAACTACCTACCTAGACTCTCTCTGGAGGATCTTCTCCTCATTGCTTCTTTGACCTTGGTCAAGTCAACTCCTTTGCACTTCAAGTTCCTCATCTGCTAAATGATGTGCTTATTTGACTTCCGAGGTTTGTTTTGGCTCTGACATGGAATGATTCGGTGAAATGGAAAGTCAGTATGTTTGGCTTTGGTAACTTTATTCAAAGCACAAATATTAAAAAGAATTAATTCTCATCCTATTATGAGTTTCCGTTTACTCCATGGAAATAATCACTTGGAATAAATCATTGTGGAACTGCTGTTTGATCCGGGTATTCAGTAGAAATCACTAGCATGGCATTTCAATTTTGGACAAAATTCAGAACTCATTAAAGCATCAGTGTTACAGACTCATATGAGATTCCTGCTGAATCTTAATGTAGATAACTCAGTTAATTAAAGTACATAAGGTTGTACTTTATTAAACTTGTAAGACCAAAACTGCAATAAAATGAACTATACAAAGCCTGTTGATCTTGGTTGGAGAACATCCTCTCAGAAAGCCTCAAAGACGTTTTGTTCAGACTGCGACTCTTATGAGCAAATCTGATACTCTCTATTGCTAGATCTCCGCATCAGAAGACAGCATTCCTCTGAAAGTGTTTCTAGTATCAACAGTGCCACAAGCCATTCCAGCATTGGCAGTGGTAATGATGCTGACTCCAAGAAAAAGAAAAAGAAAAACTGGGTAAGCCCTCACCACCTGGCTAATTCAATAGCTCATTCTGTGATAAGGACTTAGGTTTTTTTCTCTGGAGCTTTAAAAATCTGCAGCAATTTACAGAGTCCCATCCAAGTGACTCTGGCACCTCAAATGTTGCACTAATCACCAACATTAGCCTGTCACGGTGCTGAAGAGCATACTTTCTGGAGTGAGAACTAAGAGCAGGGGTTTATTGTCAGGGTGGAGAGAAAGACGATGATAAAGATGATGATGATGGTGGTGGTGGTGATGGTGATGATGTTAATGGTGGAGGAAAAGGAAAATTGGAGTTGATAAAAGGAAAGAACAGACTTTGAAAGCTACCACCACACCCCTGGAATCAGTGGACTACAGTGTGAATAAGCTTTTACCCCACAAGAAACCAACCATATTAGCATGTGTGCTATTTGTTGTTGTTGTTTTTAACCAGTAGAACATAGTGGAAATGCAGAAATGAACTTTCACAGAACTGCACCTTAAATTTGCTAGAGATATTCTTATTATAATTTATGATAATATTAAGCAACCATTAAAAAACTGAGGGGAAGATTGCAGTCACTGCAAAAGTTCAAAAACAACTAAGTGAAGGTTTTGGGTTTTTTTGGTTTGTTTTGTTTTAAACCAGGAGATGAAGGTAGATTTTAAATAAATACAGCACTAAATGAAATCCAAAACAAAACTATCAGAAGTTACAGGAATGCTTTCTGTAAATAATGAAAAAAATCTTTTTTGTTTTAAAAAAATGTTTATGCAGGTAATATTTTAAAATACTGATCAGCCTTCATTCCCTTGATTTGTAATTCCACACTCTTTCATGTTTCTGCAAGGTGAACTCTAGAGGAAGTGAGGTGAATATAAACCATGGACAATTTGGCATGCATCTATACAAAAAACCCTACCTTGGCATGAATGCTATTCATTTTGGCAGTAGGCTTTTATACCTTTTAAAAACAGATTACCTTGTATGTCTTTTCTTTGTGTCTTTTCATTTTAATCTCAAATTTTAAAGAGAAGTAAAACCACTTTCTGAATAGAGCTGTAGGGGATACCAATTCTGGTTTTGAATAGTCTGGGAATTGAAAATTTGAATAGAAAATCACAATTAATGAAGTGTTAGGTGAATTTGATTTCATTTTGCTTTTTAAGTTTGTACTGTCAGCAGGATATGACTTGATTGTAGCGCTAAAGTGGCCATTTAAAACAAATTGCCTTGAAGAGAGAAGCATTGGGAATGGAGATCCCTTCAAGGTACTTAGTTTTAAATGAGTGCTCTGACAGCCATGCCCTTGACCTTGCACTATTTAAAAGCCTTCCATGTTTGCGCTGTGCTGGATTAATACAAAAGTAAAAGGAAAAACAACATGCAGTATCATGTTTTATTTTTTTAGAGATACTGTGCTGCAACTGTTAATACTCTGCTTATATATACTGACCCCAGGCAGTGGCTAGGTGGCACCTGCAAACTAACGCCCCGAAGCAAAACCCCTCCAGGTACAAACAGACAAGAGAGGTAATTTCTGTCCTTCTTTCAGCTGAGAAGTTCTTTCAAACAAGCCTTTGGAAAGAAAAAGTCCACCAAGCCCCCTTCTTCACATTCAGACATTGAAGAACTTACTGATTCATCTCTTCCGGCATCTCCCAAGTTACCCCATAATGCTGGTGGTGACTGCAGTTCAGCATCCATGAAGCCCTCTCAATCTACCTCAGCGTAAGTCATTGCCTTTGCAGAATACTGACCCATTTTTTTTTTTAAATAAACAACTTCAGACCAAGCCCCTGTGTATGTTCTGAATGCAGTCAGTTGTGCTTTCATAACTACAGCACCATATCTGTACCCATCATTTTCAAATCTTACTGAGAATGATAGCATTTGCCTTTTGTTTTTTTTTTTTTAAATAGTGATCTTATTCTCTACTTTTATCAATCATTCTCACTTGTTTTCACTTGCATTTATCCATGTGTCTGTCTAACTGTGCATACATGCAGGTCACTTCTTGTCTGGCCTCCAAAGAAACGGCAAAATGGCCCTGTGATCTACAAGCATAGATCCCGGTAAAATGATGTGATGCATGAAAACTGCAAAGATCCAGTTTCTAACCTACCAAAGATCCAGTTTCTAATCTACTTGTTTTTGTGTGTTTTCTAAAATTACTTGCATGCATTTCAACCACAAATACCTTCTCTGTGTTTTTCAATTAAAATTTTAGTTTTCTAAAACCAACCTACATTCCATTTGTCTTTGATTCTATTAGATAATCGAACAAGGCATTTCTGTAGTAACCTACTTTTAGATACCACAAGAAAGAACGTAACATTTAGAATGTAGAAATCCTTTTTGATGAAATGATTCTCTTGGTTTCATATACTGTTTAAGTCAGATTTTCCTGTATGCTCATGATAATGACTATCATAGAACTGTCATGTAGAACAGAGCCACTGTGCTTTGGCTACATAATTTCATCATTTATGTGGGAAGGAAATAGCACCATGCCATTTTGTGATCAACAATCTAGTGTTCAAATTTTAAATGGAAAAGGAATTAGTTAATATAAAGCAAATTCTTTTGGCAGTTTTTTTTTTTTTTTTTTTTTTTTTAATGAAGCTCTCTACAAACCACAAAAGAAAACAGGGGTATAGCACTATATGACCTTCCAGTGGCCCCAAGGTAGCCTCTTGCGTGGGCTGAGGTCTGCAACTTCCTTTCATTAGCTGTGATCTCCTGAATCAGCTGAGCCTAACAGGAAGATTATGCAACACTCATCCATTATTTAAAAGTCCAAAACTAATCTTCTAAATTATTTTCTACAATATTCGCATTGGATTTTCTTTGTAACTGGAAGATGATGTAGAGGCAAATATGGTTATTGTTTATACAATTTTACAAAAGGAGAAATCAACATTTTCAGGCTTGAGTCTTAAAAAGGAATATTTCACATGTTGCCAGTGGAGATTTAAGGCCCTTGGAAAATGTAGAATGAAATATAGTAATATTATTACTCCTCTGCCCTGTATTTGTAGGTAGGATATAGAGATAACAGCTACCAGGAATTTTGAGGATCACTTTGTATTCTGTAGATTGTTTTTAAATTTCAAAAAATAAGATTAAAAGAAAAAGAGAACTACTTTCAGTTTTGAATCTATGAATTCATTATGGTTAATAAAATTATTTCTCCTTTTCTCTAGGTTTTTCCAGCAAATAATTTCTGTACCTGCTGGGTACTGTGGCAGTTCAGCCTTTAAAAGAGGCATTGCTTTCCCTAATCCTCTTGCTTCCCAGACCACTGATTTTGTGTCTGTTTCTTTCTTCAGGATCTGTGAATGCACAGAGGCTGAGGCAGAGATAATTCTGCAGCTGAAGAGCGAGCTCAGAGAAAAGGAATTAAAATTAACAGATATTCGGTTGGAGGCCCTCAGCTCTGCTCATCATCTTGATCAGATTCGGGAAGCCATGAACCGGATGCAGGTCTGTGCCTGAAGCACCTTCAGGGAACAAAATGGAGAGATAACAATGCTGCCTTTCCTCTTCTCTAAGTTATTATACAACAGATTCCATTTTTAAACCCACTGTGGAAATGTACTCTGTTTATTGAGACTCACAACTCAGTTGTTAATACTGAACAGAGAGTTTGTCAAATCCAGGGTTGGAAGTGGGAGAGCAAACTGGCCAGTTGAACTCTGGCCATTATACTATTGCTTATACTAGTGTTGGATTTGGGTTGAGAGCTAAGTGTTAAACTACTGCAATTCTTGATTCTTCATTTTTCCATCAGTTACCTTTATGTTGACTTTCTAAAGTATTCTTTTGAAATATGGCTTTCAAATACCTTCACCTATTTTTCTATTGAAAAACAAAAATAATGAGAAAAACTAAAGAAATTCAACACAAGATTTCTGAATATTGAAATTAAAGCGATTTAGAATGCCATCTGTAAAAGTAAAGCTTTCGTATTTTTGGAAGTATCTGAAAGCTAAATTCAGAACCGGTCTGTGCTCAAACTAAGTTTCCATTTTATTATTGTAAACCAGTAATCACTTGGTACCACAGATGACGGAAATAAGAAAAGCTTATTTTGCTCTGCAGATTCATCTGCCACTGTATATATTCATAAGAAGGTTTTTATGAACTTACTGCCCCATCTTGAGAAAACAAAACCTTTTTCATTTGTTAACCAGAATTATGAAGTAATTCTATATTGCTTTATATATTATTTTTGTTTTGCCGTTTCTCTACTCTCCATGAATTTACAGAATTACAAATGACATCATTTGCCTATAATATCACTTTTTTTTTTTTTTTTTTTTTTTTTTGTGATGCTGGGGATTGAGCCCAGGGCCTTGTGCTTGTGAAGCAAACACTCTACCAACTGAGCCATATCCCCAGGCCTTAATATCACTTTTAATATGAAAAGTGTTAGGATCCATTGAATTAAGATTTATGCTATTTTTAATTCAAATGAGAGGTGAGGTCAAGTCTTGAAAAAAAACCTTCTCAAAAATAGGATATTTTTTAAAAATAGGGTTAGGGGTGTACCTCAGGGTAGACTGCTTTCCTAGCATGCTTCAGGCCCTGAGTTTAACTCCCAGTACATAGTAATTATTATAATAATAACGTCTATACTTGTGAATATAGAAATACATACATGTCAGAGACAAAGTGAAGGTTAACTTTCCTTGTTTAGGAGGAAACCTCTTTTCATAATTTATGTTTGCTTATTGAAAGCATCATCACATGCTTCAACAGACGAATCTAACACAAGCATTAGTGCCACTTTCTCATCCAACATTTTCAATCTTAATAACAGAATGAAATTGAGATACTGAAGGCTGAGAACGACCGGTTGAAAGCTGAGACTGGTAACTCGGCAAAGCCTGCGCGGCCACCTTCTGAGTCCTCCAGCAGCACCTCCTCCTCCTCTTCCCGGCAGTCCCTCGGGCTATCTCTCAACAACCTGAATATCACAGAGTCGGTTACCTCAGGTGAGCTAGTGCACATGCCCACCCCCTCCCAGCACACCTGAGGCTCAGCGCAGGTGGGGACAAGCCTGGAATTTGAAAAATGGTACCCTCTCCTGAAAATGTTAACATTATCAGAAATAATCCCATTTTTATCTTACAAATTCATTGTACCTGTGGTTTTAAAAGAACATAATATGTGAAACTTTGTGAATATGTTTTATAATATGTAAAAAAAACATAGTATGTGAATCTTAGAGAAATAAATTTCATATCATTTTTTAAAATACCACTTTTACTTGGGAAGTGCTTCCTCCATGACTAGGAATAGAATGAAGAAATAATAAGTATTCTCAGTGATGATCATTAGTACTCATGAATATAATAATAATAACTCCATGCAACTTAATAGAATTTTCAGTGTACAGTCAGTTCCTAAATTAGACTAGATGATACTGAATGATGTTGCCTAGAGAGAACATAATGCTGCTACATCATCCAGTCTGCAGTTCTATTAAATTTTCAACAAACTGAAAGAACATTCTGGATTCAACAGTACTAATGATGGAACAAGGGTACAGTTTTGATTTGATTGCAAATGGAATCATATGACATAATTTCATCCTAATATCTGATGAACTATTCAGTTCTGAAGTATAACTGCTCCTATGGCATTGAATCATTTTATGATGTAAGATTTAGTTTCAGAAATGTTTACATGAGGATCTGGGGTGATTACAAAGTACAACCACCAGATGACGCTTGAAAACCAATAGTGCACATGTTCCTGAATAATTTTATATGCCAGTGTAGAACTGAGACACTTTGCTGCTTGCCTTAAATCACATTGAAATATAGAAAGAGAAAGAGAGAGAGGAGGAGGAGGAGAAGCAGAAGCCTGAAGATTAGGGAAATGATATAGAATGCTGTTTTTGATTATATTTTTTGTAAATTACATCTCTTCAAAAAGTAAAAATTTTTAAAGTTCTATTATGGCTGTCCTTACAACATAAAATAAATGACCTAAATGTGTATTTACCTTCATCTTATATCTAAAAGGCAAGTTGGAATTTCTCCTAATTCAGGACAACAATGTTTATAAACATTTGGGACCAAAATTTACTCCCCCACCAGAAAACAAACAAATAAACAAAAAAATATAGGTCTCTCACTTTAAACTTGCTGTTTTGCTGTTTTTCCAGAAACATTTTCTTAGGTAATTGTCCTATCAATATACTGAGAGCAGGGAAGGCCCAGACCTATACTCAATAGGATTTAGAATAAGCAGAGAAAATGAATAATAAAAGAGCAAAACTTACTAAACATAAGGATAAAATACTTTTAAAGCATTATCTCATACTCTCAATAACCCTGCAAAGTAGATGCTGTTTAAGCCCATTTTACAGATCAGACAACCAATACTTAGAAAAGTGACTATAGCAGTTTGGTTTTTTTTCAAGATCATGTAACTTAGAAGTAGAAGTACTAATATTTGAATTCAGTCTGGATGAATCTAGTGCCTGGACTTTATAGAGTTGATTTGGCTTCAGGTAGCCATAGCCACATATACAGATGCCAAGCACAGTCACTCATTTAATGGTAAATCTATCTTACTCTTGTGAGAAGTTAGATGTGTTCCAAGGCAAACTTGAGCAGATATGTGGATCAGCAATCAGGTTAAACCGCTTGCCATAGATTATAGCCTCCTTCAACATCACTTCCTACTATGTGCTGCCCTCCCAAGCTCTTACACAAGTCTCTTTCATTTATTCTTGTTAACTGAATCTCTTCACTTTCACCTTCACTCTTTACCTGCCCAGCGCTTCACCTTCTCGTCTTACCTCAGACATCACCTTCCCAAGAAACCCTTCCAGGATTGCCTATCTAGAGCTTCCTCTCTTCAGTTTCTGCTTCACTGACCTGTTGATTTCCTACAGAGTACAACACATTCTGAAACTACCTAATTGAGAATGTATATTTCAAAAGAGCAAGGAATTCATTTTCCTTCTTACTTTGGTATTTATTCTCAATGCCCAGTATACTTTCTAATATCCTTTAGGCTTCATGGGTATTTGTTGAATATTTATGAATATTTGTGAGTAGTTGAGCATAGTACTAATGAAATAGTTTAGACATGAATTACAAGAACTTTATGTATGAACAGCCAATGGAAAACTAACTTTCTGAAATTTGAAACAAGAAAATTAACACTTAAGGAAGAGGGTTTGTGGGGAGCAATATTCATACATATGCATGGGATATATTTAATTCAATACGGGTATATAATATGTAATAATCAAGTCAGGATAATAAGCACTTTCTTCTCATCAAACATTAATCATTTTAATGCATGGGAATTTTATACTCTTCTAATGATTTTGAGATATATCATAGATTGTTTTAGTCTATAGTTACCCTGTTCTTTTAGAGAGGAACCAAAAGTAATTCCTCCAAAGACTTTTATTTCTGAGTGGAATACCTGAAAAATTAAAGACTATGAAGATATTAATCTTCTAAAATAGTTAAATTGTAGTACAGGAGATTGTTCTTGATGATTCAAAAATTTCTAGTGAAAATTTTCATATTCAGGTCTAAGAAGTTATTTTTTGACTAAATGGCCTCTTACAAGTTTTTGACTCCTTCCTCTGCAAAATTACATATGCTTAATTACTAATGTAATAGGAGCCATTCCATTTTCAGGAGCCATCTTATTAAATTGTTTCTAGGATGTTACAGTCACAGCCATTGTCTCTATAAATAATTATCGGCAGAGCCATTGAGTCAGCTTATCACCAGGCACCCGTGCTCTGCAGCGCATAACTGAGTTTCCTTTATTCACAGGTTACTATCTTTGAATCAAGTATGCCTCAATAATAGCATCATTATTGAAAGAAAACATATTTGGGATAGTTTTTCATAATAATTCTCCAAATATATTGTACCTAGTTATATCACTTGTATAATATATCTTGAAAATTAATCTTTAATCACAATTAAAAACTGGTACTTTAAAGGTTGACTAGTTTTATCATGTTTCTTGTGAATGATTACTAAAAACATCATATTGGTTTTGAAACTATTAGCATAAGTATAGAGATCAATAATTAATATACTTATGTAGGGAAGTATGACCATGGTTAAAATTCATTAGTAGTACCTAATAATGGTGGATATGAGGCAAGCAATAACACTGCTGAATATATGCCAAATGCTTGAAAATAATTTCACTTGACAATCAATCTCAACACCTTTGCATTCACAAAAAAATATATGGGTATTGAGCTTGAATATTTTAGTTTGGATAGAAAAATTGGATTGCTTTTTAGTTTGTTATGGTTATAATGGTGACTATTATTCAGGTATTACTCAGATCTGTGTGTAATAGGAAAAGAAAGTGGGGGAGGAATTATTTTCTCATCCAAAGGAAATGATCCAATGCCTGGGTGAAGAGCTTTGGAGGCAGAAATAAATTCTTAGATTGAAACATTAGCCCAACCATATAATTCATCTTTTTGTAAATGGAGGTTTTTCAAACCAGTTTGGCTAGAATGGGAAGCATTTCCACTGAACAGTGGAAAAATGGGGCAAGCCAGGACAGAAAACAAATCTCAGCTAATGTTACTCTATTGTGTGCATTTTTCTCCTCAAATCTGATAGATATTTTGCTGGATGATGCTGGAGATGCAACTGGACATAAAGATGGCCGCAGTGTGAAAATTATAGTCTCTATAAGCAAGGGCTATGGTCGAGCAAAGGTATTTCTTTTACCTAAAATTCTTTATAACTAGAGGGTCAGAATTTCTATGAGTTAAATGTATTTTACTTTTTAATGTGTGTTCTAATAAATATCCTATTGAAGGTGTTTGCCTTGGTAGTACCTTAATAGGTTAAATAAGCATAAAAAGTAGGGACATGACCATATAGGTATTATAGGTATCACATGTTCATTCTTTGAAAACAATATTGCTTGTCAGTTCCCTTAACTCCTAAACTTATAAAAATGTATTTCTTTGACATAAACAACTTGTTTACTATACTCTTTGAGTGTCACTTGTTTATTATAGATAGTGGTTATGATGTGCAGTAGCATGTCACTAGAGCTGTCAATATGACCTTGCTACAAAGAGAACACTTTAAGATAAACAAATATTAGAGAATCAGAAAGACACATATTCTACTAAACCAGTAGAATATGTATTCATAGTATTCAGTAGGATAAATCCCATTGATGCTGTTTGTCTGCAAAATTTTAAGCAAGATCCTAACTGATCAGGCAAGTGTTTTAGTTTTCTAGATTCAAATTGATAAAAACACTTTCTCAAAACTAAAAACACTTCAAGTTGAATTTTCAGTTGAGCCAATAATACAAATTTGTAAGTATCCTACTTTATTTTCCCAGAAAAACAACAAGAATCCTTTAGAATTGTAAAACAATTTAAGGACTTGTGTTGAAAAAGTGAGATAGCCCTTGTGAATTTTCACATTGAGCAAATGTTCCAAGGGATCCAGTGCCATAAACTTCCTGCTTGAACTGCAGATTTGTGCCTACTTTTCCCAAGTGGATCTTTATGTGTAATAGTCTCAGTGAAATCTAAAGTAACTCTAACTTAAAAGCAGCTGTTAGCATTGTATAAGTACCCATTCTGACTTCATTATCAACATTCACAAATAAATTTTTCTTTTTGAAATAATTCTAAAACCCATATCTTTAAATGTTTTTTCTAACAAAGCTTCTAAGAAAGTAGTTGTCTTTGTGTGGTAGAACTGCCTTGGCAGAATACTGTAGGAGTGGTGGTTTAAAAATCAGAAATATATTTTCTCACAGTTTTAGGGGATGGCATATCCAGGATCAGGATTCTGGCCCATTTGGTACCTGGTGAGGGCTCCCTTCTTGGGTTCCAGATGGTCAGCTTCTCCATCTGTTCTCATATGACCTTTTGTCAGTGTCGATGGGAGGAAAGGTGAGACATGCCCTCCAAGGCCATTAATCTGAATGTGAAGGTCTCACCTCATGATCTAATTCAACCCTAATAATTACCTCCCAAAGGCCTTATCTCCAAGTACCATCACATTGGGGGATTAAGGGTCCACCATGTGAATTGGGAGGGGACACAAGCATTTTTTTCCATAAAAGTAATAAAACAAATTGAAAACCACAGTCATTCAGTTGTGGATTTTTCCATTATTTTCTGAAAAATATACTGACTTCCAATTGAGGTTATATCTCATAATCATTTACACATATAGGATTAAAAATTAAATGAAGAAATTGAGGATCTGAGCCAGCTAAGTGATTTACCTAAGGTCATATTTCTTAAGTAGGTGGTAGATGTTGTGCCTTATAGAATCCTTGTCTTCTAACCCTTGACTCAGTGATTATTTTACCATCCTTGAATGGCCATCTAATTGGAGACAAGAAGCAGGACTGTAATATATTAGCAAACTGTGTTTACTGATATTGTAATTACTTTTCCCAGTCAACATAAAAGAGACTTCAAACCACAAATCCTAAGTTGTTTACATTTCTAATATTTCCAGCAATTCCTCAAACTCCATTCTACAAAAAAAAATATACATTTTGAACCATTGTTTTATAAAAGTATTCTTTGCTTGATAAAATGGGTCCTATAGTTTTCTCTGGCAGTTTCTTGGAAACTGAATTTTCCGATAAACTGAAAATTGGATATGTTTTGTAAATATGCAAATGTCATACTATGATGAATACCATTTCTTACATCTAGATTTAATTATATATTAAAATTTAAAAATGAAAAAATACTAAGCATTGAACTAATCAAAGATAAGATCACGGAATAGTAAAAATAGTAAAGTTCAAAGATTTGTATGTTTTAGTGCTATTCTGTCTCTGTCACCCTTTCCTTCCCCAAAAGCGTCTTCTCATAGGATTGTATCAATCATATTAAATTACAGGGACATTCTCTCTGATCTGCTTCCCCTTTCCTTTCTACTGAACACATCACAAGTCAGTTTCCCTGACTTAACACTTCATCTAATCTCTTCTTTCCTGTTATTGTTGCTTCTGCTTTTATCTTATTTGTTTGGTTAATTTTCTAGGTTCATATTTTGTTTTGTAGAACCCTTCATGTATATCTGTTACTATATAACTCACAGGTTTAATAAATTCTTTAGTGTCAATCACCAACTACATCCATAAGTTTTAGTAAGAAATATAATAATAAGAGGCATACTTGAATATTATCTTACTTTATTTTGTTCTTACTTAGGATCAAAAATCTCAGGCCTATTTGATAGGATCCATTGGTGTCAGTGGAAAAACCAAATGGGATGTGTTAGATGGTGTAATTAGACGTCTCTTTAAGGTGAGTTGTACAAGATAGCCTGATGTTAATGTTCTCATGTGTCCCTTTTTACCTGCTTTACTTTAATACCATAGACACATCTGCTTTTTTCTTTCTCCTCCATTTCAAATACAGAAAACTCCTCTTCCTCTGCTGTTTAATATTAACAGTTCTTGCATTACCCATCTGTAAAATGCCGACAACTAGCTTTGCATCCCCATGAGTTTTGTATTTGTTGCAGATTTGTTGCATCTGTTTGGACTTACTTTTCCTTGTGTACCATTGTAGGAATATGTACTCCGAATCGATACGGCCTCCAGCCTTGGTCTGAGCTCTGACTGCATTGCCAGTTACTGTATAGGAGACTTAATTAGATCCCAGAACCTAGAAGTGCCTGAACTGCTGCCGTGCGGATACCTTGTTGGCGATAACAACATCATCACTGTGAACCTGAAAGGTAAAAATAAAAATGAAAAGTACAGTTGTAACTTTTTACCAACA
This sequence comes from Sciurus carolinensis, assembly GCF_902686445.1. Taxonomy (NCBI): domain Eukaryota; kingdom Metazoa; phylum Chordata; class Mammalia; order Rodentia; family Sciuridae; genus Sciurus; species Sciurus carolinensis. The sequence goes on from NC_062216.1 coordinate 136,182,390, forward strand.
TCCTCCTTTTCTTTCTTTTTTTTTTTTTTGTTACCCTTCAAATTTTCATGTTTGTAAATTATACTAATCACTTCGATAGTTTCAGTATAAAGTGTCCGTGTTGATTTTTTAAATATGAAAACCTTACTAAAAACACTAAAATCCAAGGTCTTTCAGTTTCTTAAGTTCTGGGGTATGACACATAGAATACAATTCAGAAAATTCACCAACTTGCAAAAAAGATATGTGAGTTTCGGGAATTTCAAATTCCTAGATTTTTGTCCATTATCATTTTTCACCAGAGGAAGACTGGAAAAAAACATTGAGTGTTCCAAAGTAATATATTTATTTCCATTCCTTCAACTTCAAAACGTGCGTACTCAATAAATATCTCTACTGGGGGTATAGAGTACAAGTTAAAACTGGGCGTGGTGACACACTCTTGTAATCTCAGAGACTCCAGAGGCTGAATCAGAAGGATCATAAATTCAAAGCCAGCCTTAGCAATTTAAAGAGGCCATAAGCAACTTAGTGAGACCCTGTCCCAAAATAAAAAATAAAAAGGACTGAGGATGCAACTCAGTGGTGAAACGTCCCTGGGTTCAGTCCCTGGTACAAAGAGAGAGAGAGAGAAAGAGAGAGAAAATACAAATTAAAAATCAATAATGAAAATTCTGCTTTCTTTGCTTCAGATGATGTGACTAATTATGTATACTTGTTTCTACAATTCTTTGTTTGTATATGTTCAGGAATCAGAATGCATCTCTATAAACTGTAGGTTAATAGAGGAATTTATCAATATTTGATTTTATGATTAAGGTAATTGGGTTAGTAAAAGGAGATACTGTTGTTGCCCTTCCTAATTCCTTGCCAAACATTACAATTTGTATTGTCCAGTTGCTTAAGTGGTGGTACAGCTGGGATGAGAGATAGAAGGTAATAAAGGGAAGGACAAAAAGAGTGAGAAAAACAAAGAACACACACACACACACACACACACACACACGTATGTGAACTTCCCATTTATTCTTAATGAAACTAATGCTTTCAAAGGAAGGGAAGATTTTATGAGAGAAGTTTTAATGCTTCCATATCTCTCTGGAGACATGAGTGGAAAACATGAAGTAGTCAGTGGAGGGAAGTCTGAACAAAGGGAAACAGCTTGTTTCCATTTGAATGTTCACTCTGCCTTCTTACTGATATACTTTCTGTCTCAAATTGGCCACATATGTTTGTGGGGCAGAAATATCTAGATAATTATTTTACAAGGACAGAATTCCTATGACTAATGAAGATTCGTTGATGATCTAAACCATATTATTTTTTATGTAAAATAATAAACCATGTTATTATCCCCTTTGTTTCTTCCTTCAGGGGTAGAAGAAAACAGTTTGGACAGCTTTGTTTTTGATACACTGATTCCTAAACCAATTACCCAAAGGTACTTTAACTTGTTGATGGAGCATCACAGAATTATACTCTCAGGACCCAGTGGTACTGGAAAGACCTATTTAGCAAACAAACTTGCTGAATATGTCATAACCAAATCTGGAAGGAAGAAAACAGAGGATGCAATTGCCACTTTTAATGTGGATCACAAGTCAAGTAAGGTAAGTCACTGAATCCTAAGAGAACATCTGTTATTTATCTGTAAGTGTCTTAAACAATCAAGTTTTACAATTGTGTGAGACTTCCATATTGTACCTGGAAAAGATATCCACTGCTTTGAATAAAGCTATAATCTGGTGGATGACCAAGTTTTGCTTTATAAATTGTACAAAACTGCTATTTTCAATAACATTCAGTTATCAGGAACTGCACAAGGCATTGGGATTGTACAGAATGAAATGGCAGAGCCCTTGTCTGAAATTTTTTTAGACACCTATTTAGGAAGTGTTATGGTAGAAAAGAGGTTCGTGGCCAGTGCTATGGAAGCAAAAGGGAAAAATAACTACTTGGAGGAACCAGAGCTTGACAAAAAGGCCATACTTGGTCTGAGTATCATTTGATAAATAATAATTAAATGGGGTATTTCAGCAATGAGGATTTGGGGATAACTAGGATATGTTAGGCAGAAATTCTGGGAGAGCAGCAGTTTGCTAATGTCAAATCCCTACAGGAACTGTATTTAAGAACCTTAGGAAAATGAGCAATGATCCATTACCCCATCACCTGAGGTCTGAGGTACCACAGTAATCAGCCTGAACACTTTCAACTATTATGTAGGTGTGAGAGCTCTACAGTTTAGCCAGTACTTTCACACATGCTGAGTAAAAATAAAGAAACCTAAAATAAAGAAAGAAAAAATAAATAAATAGAGGATGGCTAACGTGTTCTTAACACTATATTAGCTTTAGAAGTTTATTTATTAGAGTTTGAATCAATGCTGCCTAAGGTTCTCTTGGGAAATTGCAACTGTTATAAGCAATACCTTGAGAGAACTCAAAGACTCTGAGTTGTACTACTTTTTAAAAGATAACCTACTTTGATGATCTAAACTGACCCAGTCTCTCAGAAAGCTCGGGACTGCAGATTTACAGAAATAAATATGACTCACAAACCTGTTAGATTCATGAGATAGCCAGGTATATAGCTTAGTGTTTTCATCCTTAACACAGGCCATTTGTGGGATTTAGAACCAGTACTGAATTTCCTTGTGCCTTCATTTTGCTTTCTTATCTGGAAAATGGGGGATATACTGGAGTTGTAAGGACTAAAGTGCGGGTGTGACTATGTGTATGATAGAGACAGACAGATACAGAACAGCACAAGTGGTGAGCATAGTATAAGGTTTGCCTGCAAGAATTAATTCTTCTATTTTAGCCTGTGGCTTCCAATTAAGATTTCTTCGCAAATCTACACCACACATGTGCATACACACAAACACACACACTCCTTTGTTAAAAACTGTTTTTATGCATATTCTTCAAGAGGAACATTGATGTACATAAAACACAATGGAATGTCTTAAAAGTGAAATCAGTACAGCCCATGGATTCAGAATATTTCCTTGGACCTCAGCACTGTTTGAATTGTGGCTGAACCTCTTATTGTCACTTCAGCTCGAGAGCAGCATAACTCTAGAGGTAGAATACTTGACTCTTCTCTGAGCCAAAATAGGAAGAGCACAATTGGTTGGTTGCTTCAGGCTACATATTTAATGCCTCCTGCTTTTTTGTCTCCTTATATCTTTACATAAAAGCCTTTCAACACAATATTTTTTTCTTTCCAGCAAAAAAGATGAAATGATTGAAGTCTCTTAGACATCCTCAATGTTTGGTTTTTCTCAGTGTTGATATGCCAGAACTCTTCATAAGTTCCTCAATGGAAAAAAACAAAACAAAGCAAAACAAAAACACTAGTTAGATAATACAAGTAAAATAGATTTATAAGGAAAAAAAAACCAAAGCATTTTGATAAAGGTGGAGATTACTTAAAATCAAGGTGTGAATTAAATAGCTTGACTTTAAGCTTCATTATGACATAACTTGACACACAAATAAAATGGGTAATTTCCATTAATTATAAAATATGCCACTCTCTAAAATCTATATATATATATCCTTTATTTATATATATATATATATATGTGTGTGTGTGTGTATATCTATGTGTGTGTGTAAATATATATATATATATATATATATATCCCTCTTATTTCAATTTATTTAAAAATATTTAGTGCTTAGGGCTATTATTAATAATGTTATTTGAGTGTCCCTTTAAATTTTATTATTATTTCTAGCACTCATTTTCTGCCTCTTTTAGAAATAAAAATCATTTGTACCATTGTTACCATTGTTAGGTCAGTTCAGTGTTTGTTGTTGCAAAATAATGGAATGAAAAAAGCATTTCCAGGAGTGTCTAAATAGAAGTAATGATGCTAGGAAACAGTAATAGGAAGAAGCCCAAGGGAAAAAAATCAGATAGTATTAATCACTGAGAGAACACAAAATACAACTGAAAAATGTTTATTGCTTCTGTATGGCTGTTAAATATGAACGAGCTGTCAGTAATGCTGGATAAACAGTCATTGCCAGAGACTTTGGGTAATTCTTTCCAAATTGATAGAGGATCCACACTATTTTGGGGAGGTGAGGGTTGGTGTAAGTGAGGGTGATATTAAAGAGAGAATGACAAGTTGAGATTGTGCTAGGAATAGCTGTGAAGAGTATGGATTGACTGAAGTAAGATGCTAATGAGGAATGAAATGATAAATCCTTCCTCTGAAAAAAAAGATAGAGCTGTGTAATTCTGATGATTTTTATGCCATGCCATAGACAGCACTGAAGAGATACATCCCCAAAGCACTTACTGATTAAAAAAAAAAAATCAAACAATAAACCATCAAATGAAAAAAAATCTTTTCATGTTTTTGGTACCTCTTCATTTTACATTCTGTTCCTCTTCCCACACTTCAAGCCCTCCCTCAAGCTGCCAGCTGGAATATTTTGATTGAGAGCAGTGCACATAAACAATTACATTTTGTGACATTTGATATAGCAGGCCCAGAAGGCTGGAGATGGATTTAGTAAAGAATATATGGCCAGCTGAAGCCACCTGGAATGTTAGGTTGGAAAAGATCAGAAAGTTGGACTTGGCAGATTCAATTTTAGTGTGTCTGGAGTGAAATTCAAAGAAAGCAATGATCAACAGTGTTTATGTAACTATAATGTTCTATCTGTATTTTCCGGGTACAGATAGGGGATTCATCTCATTGTCCATATCCATCTGGTAGATACACCTGCTGTTGTTTCTACCTTAGTAGATAGGGAGGTGAAACTTAACACATCAGTACCTTGATCTCAGATTCTATCCCTATCAAGCTAGAGTGAGGAGCATGAGACAATTTCAAAGGGAGCTGTGAAATCCTCATAAGAAATATGAACAAATTCTTTGTGAATGTCTGTTTCTATGTCTGCCTGGTCCATAGCTGTCTTTAGACTCCCAAGGGATCTAGTACCACTCTCAAGTGGAAAGAGAACTACATAACAATCTAATGACTCTGCTTGTCCAAATTCACTCCTAATTACCAAATACAGCCTGTTCTCTTTCTCATTCTAACTGCCCCCCCAACTACTCTCTCTCTCTTCTCTCTTGATCATTATTGCATGTTGCTGTAGTTGATCTCTCCTTTATAGAAGTTCTTCTGATTTCAGAGTTATTATTTTCTCCTTATTTCCCTGGTAAGTTTCTTCTCAGTCTCTCATTGACTGCTCTTTTTTCATCTACCACTAAATGGAAATATTCCCCAATATTTCTGTTCTCTTTTCATTTCTGTTCTCCTTTGAACAGTTCCCATGGCTTGAATTTGTGTGGTTGACATGAAGGGGACACTATTAGCCATGCTCACTCTCCCAAGTTTGAAAATCCTCTATGAGTTTATAGGTATGTTTCTATTCATCTGCTAAATATACATGTCTAGAAATGACAACGTCACTTCAAAGGCAACAATGGAAGTGCATCCTCTTCCATTCATCTCTACCAAAACCACCCTCCTTCCGAAACTTAACACCTTCTATTGCAAGGACTCTACATTTGTTTTCTAACTCTTAATTCACTATTCCCCTAAAATTCCCATTCACTCTTTTGTTGGCTGTCTCCACTCACATCATAAACAGCAGAATATCTTTTTATAATTAACTAAAATCCTCCAGTGTTTTTGCATTGCTTTCTGAACTAGATCAAAAGTACCATACTGTTCCCTGTTCAGACCCATTGTTTCTGTTGGCTTCAACAATTTCAGTATTCTCCAGACTGGTCTCTCTTCTTGCTTCACAATATCCTTACCACACTGTTCAGTTACAATTCTATTTTGTTTAGATCCCCAGGGTATTCATGTTTCTGCATCACCAACAGGAAAATTCCACTGATCTTACCCATCATTTAATATTGCAAAGTTTCCTTTCTAATTTATTTACCACTATTGCTTTCACAAAACTTGTACTAGTCATTATTGACTATATGGATATCATATTTTCATGCTTCTGCTTTTGATTATTCTTCTCCATTTGGAATGCTCTTCTCCTGTTTTTGAGCATGAAAATATTACCTAATCCTAAAAATAAGGGTTAGTAGCAAATAATTCTGCTACCAGAAATTCTTTTTTAGGAGCTATGATTAATCTTTATGTGCTGTAAACAAAATCTTTGATCTTTACGAGTAATGTGATTTTCGACTGTTAATTATAGTTATATATGTACATGCCTAACTTTCTATTCTAGGTAATAAGCTTCTTGAATTTTTTTCCATTTCTAATTACTCATTATATCCTTCACATTTCTGTCTCCTTTGATTAATAAATTGTTCTCCCCTACTGACAACAGTCAAGCAAACAAACATATCAGTGGCTCACAGTCGTTCATGTAGTTAAATCCAACTTCCTCTACATGGATCCAAAGTTTTTGTTTTTTCTTCCATTTTACACACTACTACCATATAGTATATTCTCCTGTGACAACAAAATCATTATTGTTTTGCAAAATACATCATGGTCTCACGCTTTTCAACTTTGCATTATTCTTTAAGCATTCCTCCACTGTGTCCTGTCATCTGAACCTGAGAAGGCTGGGCCACCTGGCTCTCTTACATCTCCCTGTAGGGCTCTGTGTACTTCACTAGCATGGCATTGTGATTCACTTGGTCTGCTTCTCTGCTTATCAGCTGTAACTTTCTAGAGCACAGGTATTAGGTTTTACCTTTGAATCCCTGTGCCTGAAACACCAGGTACATTGTAAGTGCTTGAGAAAGATACATTGCAAAAACAAATAACTGCGAGCTTTTCAGTTGGAATTTTACTCATTATTCAAGGTTCATCTCAAATCCTGCCCTCCCTTTGAAGCCCATCAAGAACCCCCAGTTGGAATTAACCCCTTTGTCTCCTACAGGTCTCCCTTAACCTCTCTCATGGAATGTGTAGCATGATATCTTTGCAAGTTCATTGTTTATATGTGTGCTTACCCCTCCCCATGCTCCACCACTACCTGCTTCAGAAAACTGTCCTGAAAGTCCCCAGCTAGGTAAAATCTCTTCCTTTGACTTCTCAAGTTTCACAAGACACTCTTGATACTATAAGAAATGCTTTCTTATATTTAAATTTCAGTCCCTGATATGACACCTTTTAGAGCCCACAGGGGAAGGCAGTTCGGTCTAAGACTATAAACAGTAGAAAGGGAGTGAATATTTTATAAATGAACTAATGAGTAATAGAACTAATGAGTAATAGAAATTTCATTTTCTTTTTTAAGGTAAATGAAATTCTCCAAACTTTTTAGTAGTTTAAACATATTTTATCTGTATTTCTGATTTTGACAACATTTATTCTATGTGACTGGTTCTATTATAATTTATGGTACCTTTATTCTGTAATACTACAAAACAGTATCTTAGATCTTTATTAAATTAAATATAAAAATCTTTAATATTTTATATTTAAATTTAAAATTTATATTTGAATGTAATATTACCAAATTAATATTACCAAATGCGTTAAATCCCTTCTACTTTTAGTTCTTAAAGTTGTCTTCAGACAGAGTAAAGTAGCTAGAGTGAATGGTTCATATATTTACCTGGCTGCCAGAAAATGAGATCCTGGAATTGTTTTTTTTAACCCTGAGCAAGATATTAAAATTGAAAATGTCATTGTAAATATGCAAATATTATGGAAATGCTCTTACTAATTAGGATAATTCTAAAAAACTAATTATGTTTCTGGCCTACCCATCTGTGAGAATGGTCGATTATGGAACTGGTTATCATATTTAGATTAAAAGCGATTAGACAGGACTAGTACCTTTAAAAGAATCAAGAAGCTCAAGTAATTCTAAGGGCTAATATTAAATGATCCCATGAAATACAACAAAAGTTGTCTTTGTTTTAAAATTGCAGCAGTTGTCTAAAGATTATAATCAAATAATCTATTATCCACACTTTCATTAGAGTCCTATGACTATGCTAAATTTTAGATGCACCCCCATCTAAATTAATCAGAATTGAAATGTTAAAAATGCTGGTTAGAAGCTGGGAGGTGCCTCTTTGGATTTAGTCTATACATGAAATTATAAATATGGTTAAATCCATTTTAGTCACTGAAATATCAAAAGCATGAAATTAAGTCTTAATATTTATGGTTTATCATAAGCGTTCATATCTGGAACTCACTTTCTTTTGGAATGAAAACTAATGAGAAATATGCCTTCATTTAGAGTTTTGTAGTCACTGCAGATACTGACTCTTCTTGCTTTCCCTCTTCTGTCTTTTCTTTAAAAATCTTATCTTGGGCTGGGGAGATAGCTCAGCTGGTAGAGTGCTTGCCTTGCAAGCACAAGGCCCTGAGTTTGATCCCCAGTACCGCAAAAAAAAAAAAAAAAAAAAAATTTTCTTCTCAGTATTAAATGCTTGTTTTTTTTTGTTTTTGCTTTAGAGAATATTTGAAACCTTAGACTAACCTATGACTTTAAATGAAAAAAAAATATGGATGGAAGTCAGAATGTGCTATTCCTAAAATATGAATTGCTTGTCATTGGTGTAAATTTATCATGTATGTATTTGCCTTATTTGTGTTTTAAAGGAATTGCAACAGTATCTAGCTAACCTGGCTGAACAGTGCAGTGCTGATAATAATGGTGTAGAGCTCCCAGTTGTAATAATTCTTGATAATCTTCATCATGTGGGCTCTTTGAGTGATATCTTCAATGGTTTCCTCAACTGTAAATATAGCAAATGGTATGTTTATAAAATATTTTAATAATCATATGAAAAATAGTCACGTTATTTGCTTTCTTATGCCTTTTTGAAATTTTAAGACCTATAATGGACGCCATTAACATGAGAACCTCTAATTAATATTTACTGTATATCAAAGAAATTGTGTTTTCCTTAGAATATCCATTCATTCAACAACTGTGTCCCAGAACTTTTATAGAAACATTACTACTTTGATGATGTTATCTTCTACAGACAGGCTGAAAATCTAAGAGACCAATGACAATTATGAAATAGTTTGAATCAGGGAAATTTATAACTAGAAGGAGATTTAGAGCTCCAATTTCATTCTTGGCCCATATCAAAGTTTAAATTCAACTCCTGAAGTAAATTTAATTCATTCATATGTGGACCTGCCTCCTATATTATGTTTTTACTATTTAAAACTAAAGGAAAAGTTAGTAGGGTATAAAAAGATCTGAAAATCCACTAAGATTCATTGTAGCCTGGTCCCTAAAGAAAGGACACTTAAGAACACAACCAGCATAAATGACATCTGTTTTAATGGTACCAAATGTTCTAATTAATTAATCTCTGATAGTGATAAAACATTACAAACTTAGCATAAAATAAGGATTGAAGGAAGAATACAAATCCTCTCATGTTATGAAGAACCTATAAAATAACTATGAAATACTAAAATAGGAATAATGAATGAATTTGAATACAAGCATAAGAGTTATAAGATGTTAGAGTGGGACAAGACCATCACCTCTTTATTTTGTAGATGAATAAACTCAGAGAAAGTCTCTCTCCTGCATCCCAGAGCTAGACTTAGAACCCCTGTGATAACTTTTAGTCCAGTCGTCTTTGTCATTTACCTATCTAACATTACAAAATGACCCTTTCAAAGCCTACTGTTAAAATAGAATAATCCATATTTATCTTAATAGCTTTCACAGACAACATTAATATATCAGTCACTTTAACCTCTAAAATATCTAAATTTTCGATTCTTTATTTTTACCTAGTCCATATATTATTGGAACAATGAATCAGGGAGTTTCTTCATCACCCAATCTGGAACTGCACCATAATTTCAGGTAAAGATCAGTTGAAGGATGTTTTTCTTTCTTGGTTTCTGGTTGTTCTTTTGTTCCCAGCTCCCCCATCCCCACACCCGTGATTTCTTTTTGTTTGTTTTTGATGCTTGGTTTGTTTGTTTCTTCCATTTGTTCTTTGTCCTATCCTGCCAGTGGTGACCTGTGATATGAAAATAATTCTCACTTCTTCTGACACTTTTTCAAGAAGACATTTCGTGATCCTCATCCTGTAATCAGAAGTGTTTCTTTAAAAAGAGAGAAGAATAGAAATGTTTTTCCTGCTCACTGTGTTCCCCTGCCAGAGCAAAGCACTTTTCTTCTAAGTGTGAGGAATGTGAAGAGTTCCTATTTCGGGATTCGTGATTCTCCTACAAAAGAGTGCTCAGCATGTAGACACCCACTCACTTCTGACGCACCCAAGCTTCTCTTCAGCTGGTGGCGTTTGCTGCATTAAAACTCTAATGCTGATAGACTTCCTAAGCCTTTGAATCAGTAAAATGTGGCCATCACTCGATATAGGAATGTTATTACTGAAGTTACTGTGGGATTAGAATGTAATTTATATAAAAAATTCTCATTTTATTTTTTTCATAGATGGGTATTATGTGCAAACCACACAGAACCAGTAAAAGGCTTTTTAGGCAGATATCTTCGAAGGAAACTGATAGAGATGGAAATTGAAAGGAACATACGCAATAATGACCTAGTCAAAATTATAGATTGGATTCCTAAGACGTGGCATCATCTCAACAGTTTTTTGGAAACACACAGTTCTTCTGATGTTACCATTGGTGAGTTCCAAAATTATAATATGCCATTTTCCAGGAACCAGGAGTACTTGGTAGAGATGGCCAGATTGGATGGTAGAAAATAACAAGTAAAGCCAATATTTTTCAAGCTTCCAAACTTGGAACTTCCAACTTCCTTTTCCCTTTCTAAAAGTTTGTCTTCTTCCAAGTTTTGTATCTTTAATTAGATTCGTTTTGTCTGACAATTATGGCTTACTAAAATATTATTGAAATCAAAGAAGTTTGATTCACACTAATTTGTAAATATCAGAACATTTCAAAATAAATAGTATCTATTTAGGATACACTATGTAAAAACAAATTTTAGTTAATAACATCAAATATAGTTGAGAGAAGATTTTAATTAGAAATAATTTAGACATTTTGTAGATACTTTAGGTGTTTTATATTTTTTATGAAGAAAAAAACAAATTACTTCTCTTTCATGGTTATAACTAATTTATTTTTGTGTTCCTTCTTAAGTTGCATGTACAGAAGTCTCTTTCTCATTGTTATAGATCATAGAAACATTCTCACCACAGACACAGCATAAATTAGGAAGAATTCTGTGCTTGGATTAGAATATCCATACTCAGTCCAAATTCTACAAACAGTGACATGTTTTATATTCAACAATTCATTTCAGCACAGCTGAATTTTACATAGTTTGTAAAATGGGGCAGGTTGACTGGATTGTGATCTTTACTTTTTCTCCTAACTCTCTCATACTATGCTTTAGATTAATATTTTAATACAAAAAACTGAAAAGGAATGGCTGGGAGATTGGATCTTCAGTAAACATGCTTCAGTAATGATCAAGCTGGCAAGAATTTAATTTTCTAAGAATCTGGCAAGAAATAAATTATCTCCCAAAAAAGTGTCTAAATATGTGTTTATAATACCTCTCAAACATATTTTGTAATTTGTGTCTTCTCAGGTCCCCGACTTTTCCTTCCTTGCCCCATGGATGTAGAAGGTTCTAGAGTGTGGTTCATGGACCTATGGAACTATTCTTTGGTACCTTATATTTTGGAGGCAGTGAGAGAGGGTCTTCAGGTATAGTATCCATTTTGCATTGCTATCTGAAAAGGAAAACAGGGAAAAATCATTCATTTAATAGCAAGAGGCATGGATTTCTGTATTTATGCAGAAAACTAAAAGCATGTAATACAGATAGAGCAGGAAAAGTGCAACTAGTATGCAGTATTTTGTCTGTTACAACAACAAATACATAAGAGAAAGTAAATAATTTCTTCCAGCAACTACATTGTGAAGACCAGATTAGTTGCAAGGGGTGTTTAGATTGTTCTTATTAGAAAGTCAGGTCATTGCAGTTCTACCTCTTATAGCACAGGCATGTTTTTTGCCTGGGCCTTGACCATTTATTTGCTTATTACATAATTGGCAGCAAGTAGTTTTTGCTTGTGCGTTGAATTCTTCATTGATTGAAGTCCTTCAATCAATGTAATAGCCTTTATTGTTTTTGAGGGAGTGCTCTAAATTCTAAAAAAGTTAACTGGCTTTTTTTTTTCTTTCTTTCTTTAAGCCATAACAGGTGGCTTTAGTAGCATCTCTGTTGTTCCTCTTTATCTGCCTTGTATCGTGAGCCCCTACAATCTCCCCTTCTGTTAAGCTTAACTAAGAGGCAAAAATAGATCAATAACAAGAAAATCCTGTTTTCTCAAAACCAAACCAAACCAAAAAAAAAGTTATCCCTTTTCCATTGGTCTTGATGTTTCCTTAAATTGGATTTGAAATTTCATGAATTTGTAGAATTAAAAACTCTTTTAAGATTTATATTACATAATCACCCAACTTACTGTACAGGAATCCAATGTCCTTTTCAATAACTCAACCAGGATTTAGGCAGTTTTTGCTTGGACATTTTTATTTCTGGTTTTCATAACTGGTATTAAAATTAAGATGTAGTTCTTCATTTTCCAAAATCTGTCATCTGTAATACTTAAGTCTCTACTATCTAAAAAATTGGTCCTGTATTTTTTATTCTTTCATTTTCTATCACTATTTTTCTCTCTTCTGGTAGACTGATGTAGCAGTATTTAGAACTATCATGTAATTCTGGTGAACATGATAAATGTTATGAAGATGCTCTGAATCCTCAGATGAAATTAGGATGCTAATGGATTCTATTGATTGGTTTTACTCCAATTTTAAATAACCCAAGTTTCTTATTTTGAGGGGTATGAATGAATCTACCAGTAAGTAGTTCCAACAAAATAAAAGATGATGCCAATGGTTTTTATTTTTCAAATATAATAGATCATATTTCTTCTAAAATTATTATGCTACCTAGGATATAATTTAGGTCTCTCAGTTTTGACCATCTATGCAAAAAATAATTTTATGAGAAATTATTTGCAATATTCTAGAAATCATATTTTAAAATTAATAAATAAATGAATTATTTGTTGTTGAGATTCAGTTTCAATATTAATAAGCTCTCATCTAAATCTTTTTATATAAACTTCTTATTAATAGGAAGAAAAGGAAGCTTTACTCAAACCCAAAACAATTATATAATCACCCTTATATCTCATTTTTAAAAGCTGTAAGAGTTTTTTCATATTTAAATCAATATTGTTTGGAAAAAATTATTCTGAGAATTACATAAAGCTTATATTTGACTAAAATTATAATCATTTAAGTAATAGCAGTTTTCCAAATTAAAGTGAGAGACATACTTGACAATTATTTTGGGGAGGAATGAATCTGTCTCAAGCTTCTTGCTATGGTTGTAGGAGTAGGTGAGTATGAAAGCTGAATCAACCATGATCAAAGAGTTGGGATAGAGTAGGGAACAGGAAGAAGAGAACAGTGTGGAATAGGAACAAAAGAAAAGTCTATTAGTGGGTAGACAGTTATTGCTTTCGAAGGCTAGCTGGCCAGAAAAGTCCACTGGCAGAGACCTTCCTGGGATCCCCATCCATGACTCCTGGGGGAGCAGTAAGCAAGGAGTCTTACATGTCATGAACAACTAGTTCCCTCAGTCCGTTGGCAACACAGCAACTTGAACTGGAAGAAGAGGTGAAAAAAGTAATGAAACCCGATAGCAAAGATGAGACTCTGAGTTGAGGGGAATAAAATCATCTCTTCAGATGAAGGCTTATGCTTTGGTGAAGAACCATGTGGGGGAATGCTCTCTGCCATGTGGTCTGCTTGGAAAGGATGCTAGTGATGCAACGGATTTGATTTTTATTCTTATGATTCTTTGTTGAAATATTAGCAGTCAGTTCATCTTATTCTGAATGTTTAGATTTCTTTTCAACCTTTTTCTATAATATTGATCTCACTCTAGTGTACAGTTGGGCCTGTTTAGCTTTTTATTGTCACCTCCAACTTTGCTCTCCTGGATGATTCCTTAAAAGGCTGGCATCAGTTGCTTCTAGACACTCACGTTCTTTTAAGGTTGATTCTAGACTCAAATTCCTTTTTCTTTTAACATAAACTTTCCAAGAATTATACATTTTCCTTCAATTAGCAAGCTATGTTTTACATCCTCTATAGCAGGTTTTTGGCTGAGAGGAAACCTTCTGTTCTAAAACAAGAGAACTATTTTTAAAAGGATTCAGAATGCTACCTCTGCCGTCATCTCCTAAGGAAATGCACAGATTTCAGGAACTAGACTTCTCTTTTTCTCTCTTTCTCTCTTCTTTTTCTTTTTTTAGGTAAGACTGAAAATGCTTATATAACTTCTACAGGAAGTTCCAAAGCGTTCTATGGGCTTTTCAGTGTCGTAGCCATGTTACTTTTTATCACTGAATCACAACAAACCATGCAGAGGGCCACTCATCAGTGTGTCCTGAGAGATTAGATACACACCTGCTGACCAGGATGGTCCATGGTGGCATAGGCCAAGAGAGGAGCAGCGTCACCACCTCCTTCTCTTAATTTTAATTGTCCCTTATGGCCTCATACTTTTTTTACTCATCATCCTCTGTCTCTTTAGTGTTCCTTTTCCAGTTTGGTTCCAGCTGAAAAGTTTTTAATATCTCTTGGCTTCCTCTTCACCCTTTACTCTTCAGCCAGTACTTTAACTGTGCTGGATCATCTTCTCCTTATTGGCCTCATTGCCTCCATTTGAATTCTTGAAACTTCAGTTTCCTGTCTTCCCTCCTCTTTTTCTAGTCACCTTTTACATAAACATCTAAAAAGAGTTTTTACAGGAAGCCTTGGAACTATTAGAGGAAGTTAATTGGAAGAAATGGTTATCAGAGAATGAATTCTTGCTCTCAAAGTTTGAGTGAATTAGAGAAAAAGAAACCTTCTTTTCTTCAGCATCTTTCCACAGTGTACTTTAGTAGCAAACTCTTTTAATTGCAAAAATAGATTTCTTAGGTCCTCCCAAACTGGAGCTTTTATTTCCTCTCATTAAGTTTTTTCTCAGTTTATAAAACTAATAAATGTGGACAGTTATGTCTACATGTATTTATAAAAAGCCTCCCTCATATTCTCCCTGAAATACTGATTACGTGACCAGATGTTTAGTTTCATTTTGTCTATCCTTCAACTTTAAGTGAGCTGTGTAGAAAGTCTGAAAGATTCTGTAGAGATGCCTAATTCCCTAAGTCCCATAAGAACTCAAAGTGCAAAAGAAACACTTAATAAGGAGTCTGGATTTTTACTTAGTAGGAATTAACTCGATATGCACCAACTATGTGGTTAATTTTCAGATGTATGGGAAGCGTGCACCCTGGGAAGATCCCTTAAAGTGGGTGCTTGACACATACCCATGGAGCTCAGCATCGCTGCCTCAGGAGGGACCAGCATTACTTCAGCTGCGACCGGAAGATGTTGGGTATGAGGGCTGCACGTCTACTAAGGAAGCCACAACCTCAAAGCACATTCCACAGACAGACTCCGAGGGGGACCCCCTGGTGAGAAGCTGATGTTTGTTCTTCCTATATAATCCTGACATCAGTGTGTTTTCCTTAGCGGTTAGTCATCTGCATCACAAACGTGGGTTATCTTCAGTCAGATTTAGAACGGCCATGATATTGATACTCAGTTTTACCTATTACCTTCAGCCTACTTTAGTTGGATGAAATTCTTAAAAAGAAAACTGAAACTGTCTGCCAAAAACAGTCAAGAAACCCTGAAACCAGATTGAACTCCATCACTGTAGTATCTATCTTATTAGGTGTTAAAATGTGTTAATTAAATAAATAAATTTTAAGTAACATGACTCACTTCACTAGGCCTGTAGGAGAAAACTAAAATCTTGTACGTAAGTGAAAAAAGAAAGACAGTATTATCTTATGTACACTTGGAAAATAAAGAATATTTTAAATATATCAACCAGCCTGATTAAACTCAGAATTAGTCTTCTGTTGACTATGATAGGGAAGGATAAACTGGCATGGAAATCAAGAGGAAGTTATTCTCCTTGCTTAGCTCAATTTGCAACATATATGGTTTTAGTTTTAAAAATATTAGAATAATTTGAATAAGCCTATAAAACTCCAAAGTATGAATAGCCAGAAAATATTAAATAGATATTATTATTAGGAATAGAGGCTGTTTTTTCTGTATCTATTTTTATAGATTACTTTCTATATGTTAATATCAAGCGTAATATGTTTATTAGCTTACCATTCTATGACTAAAAGGATCACTGGATTTGTACAACCAATACAGAAAGAAAAGATATTGAAATAAAGACCATTATGTTACTGAAAAGAAAATAATTGAAAATTATAACCTTTGACTCCAACCAAGGACTTAAAATGACTTCCTATTTTGAGGAATACTCTTATACCAATAACCCCAATACATGAACATCATCATCATCTCAGCTGATCATTCTTAATATTTTGGGAGTTAACATGTAGAACATTCAATAAACTTTGAAGATACACTCACACAGAAAATTTTGTATACAATTTCAAGAGTTCTAAAAAGCCTCTGAAATATGCACAAAGACATGTTTAGAGTCCAGAGTTCCTATGTGTAAGCTAAAAGATCTTGCTAATTCATTAAGACCCAAGACTTACATTTTTATAACATGGTACCTGGCCCTTCAGTTGGTACATAGTTAGGGATCAACAGTGGTGATGAAATTGGTTTAAATCCAGCATAATGGCTATCATACACTGAATAAATGCTGATAGAATGGATGAAACTTAGAATAAGTATAAATTTTAGTGTACAAGTATAGATTGTTTAATCTGAATGTTTAGCAAATTCCTGTTCTAATCTATGCAGTTTTGCTATGGTATGTCTGTTTTAGATAAGGAGCAATATTTATTTATAAGCTTTGTTTTCACTGTTAGTCTGTAGATTGTTGTATGCTCTGGAAATGACCTCAACTTCCTAATCCCCAGTCCTAGTCAGCTAACGTTATTAAGCACTCTTTTTCCTTGTCTTCTAATGCAGGAAAGAGAACCATGGTCTCCTTTCCTGACAGGAGAACTGGAGCAAAAAAAAGAAATTCTGGTTTCTTATCTGCTACTTTAATAAACATCTTAAGAAAAAAGAGATTATGATATTTTATATTCTTAATGACAAAGGATATCATCTAAAAATAAATTTTAGGGTCAGGAACATACTGATAGGAAAGTAAATACTTTCTACCTGCTTTTATTTCTGTATATTTCTGTAATTACTGACATAAAGCAAAAGTATATTTGCAATTCAGTCATCTGAATCAGAAAGCCCAGGAAGGGTGGAGATTTAACTCAGTGCCTACCAGGTGTGAGGCCCTGGATTCTACTATCATCACTGCCAAAACAAAACAAAACAACAACAACAAAAAAACCTTAGGGAAAATTTACTCTTTCATATCAGAAGTTTGACTTTAAATTCAAACAAGAATATAAGCTTTGGGCACATTTCACTTAAAAATATGGTGGGCATTCATCATCAATAAACTGAAAGTTCATAAACATGTACTTAGTGCCAAAATGTAGTGATCAGGAGGTAGGTTATCATTTCTGATCTCAAGAGGTTTACAGTTTAATAGTGGAGCAAAATGTCTACCTACATAAAGTACAGTAAAATAATGATGGAAGTACATTGTAGGTAAACTTATGAGTCTCTCGAGGAAGTAATTAGGAGAAAGTTTCATGGAGGAGATACTTTATCTGGGTCTTAAGAAATGAATAGGAGTTTGCCACATGGCTGGATAAAGAACATACAAAATTGAAGAAACAGCACATGAAACATTATACTATAATAAAAATGATGAATTTGGGGAGTTATTTGAGAGTTGGTCAGAGGAATTAAAACTACAGATGTATACAATTGCTAAATCATGCTGAGCCTGTGTATCTTTGCATGGAGTTAAACTTTATCACACAGACAATGGAGAGTCTCTAAAGGTTTTGGAATAGTGACTTATCTGGTTAGATTTGCAGATTCTAAAAATCACTTTGCTAACAAAGCAGAGAACAGATGGAAGGAGAGGGATGAAGGCTGGGAGACTAGTAGTTCCGCTAGGAACACCTAGGAACTGACCAAGGTGTGAGAAATGACAGACATTATGTTATGACTATGGCCACAGGAAGCAGCAGAGGAAAAGCCAGGAGGAGACCAAGTTCACAGAGGATTATGACCTGTCACAATTGAATCATGCATAACTTTACCTTCCTCTTATAATCTCCTTTGATTTCAGTGAACAAAATAATACTACAAGAAGGCAAAGCAAATCTCATTATATATATTTATTAGGAATCTGAGATTGGATCTTACACTAATGGAACATATTTACTCTATGGCAACATTTTTAAAACTTAAGGTTTTAATTACACTATTATTACACCATAAAACCTTAACAACATTTAGCATTTAAATAGTTCCAAACATTTGTGGCTGCAATAGAATCCTGTCTCTTTAAACAGATTCCTTTACCATTTCTACTTCTAATAAATCAGGAGGGTGCTCCAAACACAGTTCTGTTATACATATCAGCTTCCCAAATGCTTGAACATACAGCCAGCTGCTAAGGAGGGATAGACTGACAAAAGACCAGGGGGAGGGGATATGAATGTGCATGAACGTAAGGGTGTGTGTGTGTGTGTGTGTGTGTGTGTGTGTGTGTGAGAGAGAGAGAGAGAGAGAGAGAGAGAGAATGAAAGGGAGAGATTGATTTGACTTTTTGGCTTGCCAGATTTAAAAGGTTATCACAAGCTACCTTTATTTTATATCCTCATGTAGCTGACTTAGTGCATTCAGAGAGTCAGACTGAAATTTAGGTCAAAAAGTATTATCCTGAAGACTATTAAAAATGACTTTAAAATATTTAATAACCGTAGCCTCATTGTCAGAAAGGCATTCTTGCTGCAATTGACGATCATACCCAGTTTATCATTTATTTCCCAAGTATTTATTGAACACACAGTTTACACTGAATATACAAATATGCATAGCCTATCGTATGACCAAGGAGTCCTGTTTTAAATTTCTCCATTCTATTTTTTTAAGTTAGAAGAAAAAGAACAACTATGATTACTATATAAAAGAACATGCACTAAGCAACATAAAATTTATTATAATGTATTAAAAAGTCAATAAGGAAACACATTCATTACCCTCATGAAGATATGTGTTGATTTTTCTGTGCTTTCTCAAAACATTGAACCATCTATTTATCCACAATTTGCTTTTAAACAAATTATTATTATTTTTTTTAGTTTCTAACTCTAGCAGTGGAGCAGCAGATCTATCAAAAGGCAAGCAATGTGACTGGCTTTTATTTTGTAATACATGGAATAGCTGCCTTTCTCTCCAGGTGCTTTCAGGCATATGTCCCTTTTGCTAGAACAAACATTACCCTTCTCCTATAAGGCAGGGAAACTTGAGACAGCCGCTATTGTTCCAGAAGGTGGTTTTTGTTTTCA
This sequence comes from Sciurus carolinensis, assembly GCF_902686445.1. Taxonomy (NCBI): domain Eukaryota; kingdom Metazoa; phylum Chordata; class Mammalia; order Rodentia; family Sciuridae; genus Sciurus; species Sciurus carolinensis. The sequence continues at coordinate 136,201,818 of NC_062216.1, forward strand.
GTGATATATCAATCATATTTCAGCCAGAATTCAATGACAACAAAAACTTGACAGTGATTCTTTCCTTCTACGACTTCACGTGCTCATGGTCCGCTTCATTCAGTCACCTCCTCTCGAGGTCAGCTCCTAAACAGCAGATGGTGTGCTGTGCGCAGCAGCTGGCTTCATTCCACTCCATCCCTGCCTTTCCTCCAGGGACCGCGCGCCTGGACGTGCGTCTGTGTGTATGAACATTCACGACTCTCAGTTGCCATTCAGTGCTTTCTGCTTCTCCCGGCCAAAAAGCTGGGAAGCTTGGCGGACTCTCCAGCAACCAACCCAGATGTCCAGCTGTGATATAGCTTCCTCTCCAGTCTCCCTGCTGGAGCAGTATTCATTCACAGCCCCAAATAAGAGCTATCTCGCGGCCCGATTTTGTCCTTATGGTTTGGTATTGTAGTCACATGTTTGGGGGAAACAGCGGAGAAGCCGGGGGCAAGGAGTGACGATCTGAAACGGTTTTCCCATTTGGCTTGGTTGGGATGCAGGGGCCCTTCAGAGTGGCTCGGGGCCTCATTTGTTCCGGGGCTGGCTGACTCGATGTATCATTGCCTACATGGATGTCTCTTTTTCTTTCTTCAGATGAATATGCTAATGAAACTCCAAGAAGCAGCCAATTACTCGGGCACACAAAGCTGCGACAGCGGTAGCACCAGCCACCATGAAGACGTTTTGGATTCGTCTCTTGAATCCACCCTTTAGGGGGTGGACAGAGTTAGGGGAAAAGATGATGCTTTAAAAAAAAAAAAAAAAAAGTGTTTTAAAAGAAAGGTATTTTCACTAAACCACTGCCAGTATGAAAGCACCCTGTCAGGGGCCCTGACCCAGAGTCGTGGTCTCCAAGGAGGCAGCAGAACTAAGTCTGAACCACCAAGATGCTAAATTGAAATGGGAGCTTAACTTTATTTTATTTCTAGGCATTTTTATATCCATGGAGTAAGAGAAGGCTCCATTACTCAACTGGAAAGGACCCTAATGACAGGGCAACTGAAGAGATTGCACATGGGATAGCCAAACTGGACTTTATTTTCTTCCTCTTTAAAAGTTTACAATGCAGACCTTTTTTTGTCCCTTCCTTCTGTTTCCTCTGAGGGGCTGTTCTCCCCAGGCAGGGTCCATTCTTCTGATCCGTCCAACCTCCTCTGTGCCACATGGTGCTGGTCACAGGGCTCCAGTAGTGTTTGTGTTGTGCGCTCACCCCATTCCAGAATGAATCCAAGAGGCCAGTCCTCTATAAGCACAAGTGGAATTGTGCAACCACCAGAAAAGCACTACTGTGGCAAACTGGAGAAGTGCCAACTCAATTCTAACTGCCATGGTCTCATAACGTGCGCCACCCACTTTTTAGTGTACGAGTCCCAGGTTTTATAAGGTTGTTTTTACCACCGTGGTCTTTTTAAACCACCTGCCCACTCCCTTAACCAGAGTTTTATACCAATTATTAGTCAACACTGACAAAAGGCTTTCTTAGGGCTTTATTTGTTTGAGCCTTTTCAGTGAAAGAAGGAACATTTCCTATGGTGCTGTCTCACTGCCTTAAAACAGATTTCTACAACAGGTTAACAGTTGGTTTAAATCCTAAACCATTGGTAATTTCCACTGTCTTTTCATTTGCAACCAAGAACACCAGTTATCACAGTAGCCTCATCTCTATATATCATTTTTTTGTTTTGTTTTGTTTTGTTTTGAAGAAATGGATAGGAGAAAGATCAGTATTTTTATCTCGTGAATAGATTGCTTTGCCTATCCTCAAAGTATTCGAGTAACCCAGAAACCCTCTTTGACCCTCGCTGAAAAGCAGAGACATGTGGCTAAATTCCATCCAGTTCTAAGTGAAAGAGTTTCAGAAGGTGGGAGATTTTGAATTTGTATCCAGCAGAGCTGGAAGCACTAGATGCAGCATGAGCACAACTATTTGGCTTTCCTTCCTTATTCTTTCTTGTATTTTTTTTTATATTGGTTTTGACGCATGTTGTTTTGATTGCTATTGTTGTACATGAGAAATTCAGCATTAAAGAACACTGAAGCAGTAAAGTCACTGTGGAAGAGGAAGCGTTTATACTGTAAAAGAAGGTTAGATTTGCACAGTCTACTGGGTAGGTATTGTAAATAATAATTTTTCAAACTTGCACAAATCAAATCAAACACAAACAAAATTGTATTTTATCCCGTTGGTGTTAAGAGGTGTTTCACTTGCTGAGATTTCCTGTACGTTGCAAACAAATACAGAATGCAAATCCTCAAAGCTGTTATTATCTGGTGTGTTTGTCCTGTGTTTACAGTTGGTATGACTATGCAGGAGCTATCAGTGCTAGAGTGAGCATGCTTCAAAACTGTACATGAAGCCAATACATTTTTGGATAATAAAACTATTGAGAGTACATCTGTTGTGGCAGGCTTTAAAGAGAGTGCATGAAAACTGATCAGTCATTGGAGAAGTTACCACCACACACAGAGGACAGGTGTTAAGTTTATGAAACCCAAGGGCTAGGCCATGGTGTAGACTTTTCTATGAGTGTGAAAACGTGTGACCTTTAGGAAGTGTAATTGGTGCTACCCTCTGTGACCACCCATGGGTCAGTTGCTACAGAACAATAACATCAACACAAGACATCAGTACCGCTTTCAGAGTTTTGCTAAGTGCATAGGTCCTTACATGGTGCTATTGCCCTGAGGGAATCTGAGCTGAATTTATGCACATAGAATTGTCACCCTGACTTTGAAGCCTCAAACGTGGATCAAATCTGTTGTGCAACATCAATTTATGTAGCTGGATGAGTGACTAGTTGCCCTTGTATAATATGTGATCTAAGAAAATTGCTAATCTTTCCCTGCCATTTTGAGAAACACAGTCCAAACATGAGCATAAACAGAAATTCCTGCAATACATGCCAGTAGGTCCACCTAGTTTACAACTTAAACTAGTTTGTGAAACATTTGTCTGTATACATTTTATATTTTGTACATTTTGATGTAACATATCATGTAAATAGGCAGAAACAGTGAAATAAATCATCTGAAAAGTTTTGTAGTCTTTGTAAAGCCCCAACAATAAGTACTTGGTGTCAATGGACTTAACTGGATGATGTATTTTCTATTGGTTTATTGTTCCTCTAGCTTGTAAACCAGCTTGCATATATTTTTTTGCAAATGTGCACCCTGTATCTGTCTAAATTATTACTTTGCCATTAAAGTGGAATTATTTATTGACAACAAGGTGTGGTGTCTATATATGCAGAAAAATTGGGTAATTATGCACAATGAAGTGTCGAGCTTTAAAATGTTGCTTGAACTATGAACATGCACTGTTAACATTAGGAATGCTTGTGAATTTATATTCTACATACATCATAGGAACAGCCCAAAACTTTTAAGTAAACAAACACAATAGGTATATCTGTTAAAATGAAAGTTATTTATTCAGTGAATATTTTTAGAAAATTCTTAATAGTCTTCCTATATGCCTGATGATAAAATAAGAATTGATATAAAATAAAATGTTGATATTAACTAAGTTAAATCAACTTATTAAATGTTTCTTTGTTTTTATTCCATTCTCTTTTGACCGTTTAGCTTTAAAGATGATTTTAAAGCAAACTAATTTTTTGTGTTTTTGCTTATTTTTTAAGAGCATATTTCAAAATGAAAGGGAGTCTTCTTTAAAAATTATAATTTATTTCAGAGTAATTTTCTTTAACCCCAGCAATTGGAATGTATATTTGGATGGTATAAGCAAGAAAATTTTTTTGCATTAGAACAGTTTTAGAGCAGGGAAAAAAAAAGGTATTATTTAAAATGGATCATTCATCTGTAATGATTTACAATTGGTGTGTTTGTTCTTTCACCCAGTTTGAGAGATACAGGAAGTTTCTATAATTTATCTCATTCAGATAAACAACTGCAGATTTAGGGCTAGGGATGTAACTCAGTGGTGGAACTTTCCTTGCACAAGGCCCTGCATTCAATCCCCAGGAATTGAAAAGAAAACAAACTTAAATATGATTCTGATAAATGCCACGTGAGGCTGCGTAAGTGTGAATTCCAGCATTGTTCTCTCTGTGACCTTAGAAAATTTGCTCAAACTCTGTGCCTCAGTTTCCTCACCTATGAAATGATGGTAATAATAGTAGCAACATCTCACAGATCACTGTGAGAATCAAATGGGTAATTACATGCAAATACCTTGAACATTGCCTAGCCCTTCATCAATTGTAGCTGACTTACAACCATGTAATTATAAAATAATATTTATGAAATAGTTATCCTATATTCTATTTTTGAATATTTTTAAAACAATGTGTAAAAGAATTTAACTTAATTTAAAATAGTACTTTTCTTTTTTTTTGGTGCTAGGGATTGAGCCCAGGGCTTCTGTATGACAAACCATGTTCTACTATAAAGCTGTGCCCATAGCACCATGATTTTTTTTTCTTTCTTAAAGACTATCTTTAATTTCAATTTTCTTATTGATAAAATGGACATAGTAATAGTACTAATTTGTAGGGTTTGTTGGAAGATTGAGTGTAGATCTGTAAAGCCCTTTAAACAATGCCTATCACTCAGGAAACTTTCAATAAATGTTAACTGCTTATTTAACATTGGCATTATATTAAAACTTAAAATTATATTAATAATGCCAGTAGTATAGAAATATTTTCAGGATTCAATTTATAAGTATATTCAATGTAATATTAGCATCATATCCAGTCTTGCTCAATTTACTCAACTGTATTATTATAGTATCTACTTGTAAGATTGTTTTCAAGACTAGATTTATTTTAAATATGTAAAGCACTCAGAAAAGTATCTGTCACATCTTAATGCTTCACAAGTGTTAGCTAGCTATTGTTACTATTCAACAAAAGTTTATCATACATTTTATATATGTCAGGCAACTTTCTTAGAATCAGAGGCATTGAGACACAGTCCATGAGACCACAGGATTTGAGTTAGTAGCAGGATCACTGTTCCCTTCCTTTCTCAGTTCAATGGGTACCTGTGTTCTCTAGAGTAAGGAGGGCTAGTGAGAATTCCAGGGAAGAGTCAGGAGAGTTGCCACAGAATGTCTTCTCAGACACTAGAATTAATAATACCAATGAATTATGTGTGAATGTGAATCAATCCAAGTACCTTAGTACCTTTACTTCAAGCTTTTGGACCTTCGCTTTCTAAAAATAATAGCATTATTTTTATAAAAAAAAAAAATAGGCTGCCTTAAAAATGTCTATTGAAGGAAGATGTTTAAAAAGAAGCTCCAAATGTATTTTGTTTTGCTGTTGGGGGGGCAATGATTAATAGGTACAATATTACATAACTGAACTTGATATTATTTCTTAATTTAGTGAAAATAATTTGGATCAGTAATCATTAGAAGATCTCTTCTTCATATGAGGTTTACATTACCAGGATAAGTATGTATTACCCAGGAGTTCATCCATGTTTGTAGAAATTAAGTATAACATTCTAAAGTAGAATCTTAGAGGAAAATGAAAGTTCTCAAGTTGTTTATTTTCCATAAAATTGTAAAAAAAAGTCAATAAAACTTCCCTTTATTGAAACTTTTAACCTTTGACCTCATCATTCTGTAATGGCATAGTAGAGTTGAAGTTCGTCAACTGAGTAATTGATTACATATTAAAATGATAATATTCTCAATATATTGATGTATATTAACTATAGTGTTAAAATGAATTTACCTGATTCTTTTCACTTTTTCAGTGTGGTGACTAAAAATTTTTAAATTAATTATGTTGCTTAGGTTGCTTGATATCTCCATTTCTGTTGGTAGTACTATTGGAAAAAGACTGATCTTTATAAAACGTAAATGTGATCATCTCCCTCATCTCTCTTGAATTTTGTTTTTATAAGACTCAAATATCAATCCCTTGCTTAATCTGCATCTTTTGTGCCCTGGATTTCCTTTTTTTCCATGTCCACCACCCCAATTTGATTCTGTTCTCTGTGACGTTAGTCTTACTGTAGAACCTAGTAGTAATTATCAACTCAAGAACAAAGATAACTTTCTAGACAATATAGCTAGAAGCACGGGTCAAAGTTTTGCTATGATCTCACTGTAATGTAAAACTTCTAGGAAACCAATTTAAGGGTTTCTTCCTAGCAGAAACATTTATAGAAAATGCAGATGAAATGAAACAGAAAAGATTATTTAAAATCTTCAGATTCTTGACTCTCAGGTAAATGTGGGAGTGACTGGTTCCCCAGGCAAATATTAGTCTTATAATGAAATTATTATTGAAAATTGCTTAATGTTTTCTCAGAAGTCTGATTGTTCAAAGGTGACCACAAATTACATCAAGCAATAACATTCTGTCTAGACCAGATTTGGAACAATATATTTTTTCAACAGTAATTTACTTGCTCTTAACCAAGACCTTTACACGTTCTCAAACAATGTTTCAAACATTTAATGCCTTAAACAAAGCTTTCTGATCCCTCAGACTAGGTCAAGAATCGGAATTATTTGATTTTCTAGAGATGTCCCACTTTTCATGTTGCACTTTCAGAGTTGAGTTTAGTTCCTTAATAAATACATATTGGATAAAAATATGACTGAGTATGGAGACAGCAAATGAGCTTCACCATAAATTAAACAATTGCATGAAATTTGAGAAGAGCCACTTATGGGTGTGGCACTTCCTAGGAAACCAGATTACTAATCAGACAGCTAAGTGTGAACAGAGAAAGAAGCAGATCACCTAAGAATGCGTTTGTGTCATGCAGTAAAGACAAAGTACTGCCTCGCGGTTGGGAGTTTTTCTCCCTTTCAGATATGATGTGCTCTATACTTTCTATTGAGGTTTTTTTGTTTTTTTTTTCCTTCCTCCTCTTCAAGTCTTCTTCAGATGCCTTAGCTATATATAGTGCAATTTAAATGTGTGAGGTTTCCTGGGAACAAAGAAAATACACCAAGCAGTTGGAAATGGAATGCTAGAGTCTAGAAGGCAGGTGGCAACTGGAAAGATCAAAATAAGAATATTTAGCAGGGAAATGAGAAGTGAAGATATGAATTTCACTTTGAGATGATTCCCCATAAGAAACAGCTCCACCAAAGAGAGAAGACTAGAAATAAAACTTGAGGATGTTGTGCAGATATTTATAATTCACTTGGTTTTTAGTTTTCAATTTGCCAAATGTGTTTATGTACATTTAATGTAAAACTTATAAGGGAGTATAAGTGGAAAGTCATTAGGAATCAGAATATCTGTGTCCTTGTCATGTTTTGTGATTCTTCCTGGAAAGATTGACTGACCATCATCTGTGCTCTTAAAGATTTTGTATCTTTAGATGATGACTGATAATAATTAAGCCCAAAGTAATTGCAGTGGTTGTACACATTGTGATACAAGTATGTATCTATCAGATATCTCCACTGTGTAGAGATTTTTAGAAAGTCAAGTCTAAAAATCTAGCCATAGCCCATCCATGAACACTTGAGTGCTTATTTGTGTCTTCCATAGTGGTGTTTAGTCTAGGTTGGTGCTAACTTGACAGGTTGACTAGAGGCAACTGTATATAAGTTTGTTTTACCAAGGAGCTTCTGAGTTATTTCCCAAACATTGACAACTCTTTGAGGGTGGGCTCTCTGGTTCCCAGGTCAATGACTTTCCTGCTAAGTTACATATATTCTCTAATTCAGCACTTTCTTGGTTTGCTCCATGATTCGGACTGGGTGTTCTCTTTCCAGTAATTTTAGAGAATTCTGGTTTTGGTTGAATTTCTGAGGCAAGAACCATGAACAGCCAGAGTCAGACTCACAGTGGTTGGAGATTTGTCCTCCATTTCAGCCTCCAATTCCTAGAAGGTAAAGGAAAGTCTTCCCACATCTGGGGTTTCTCAAGAGAGGGAAATTCACCTGTACTCTGCTCACTTGTGAAACTTCAGGTACTTCAGATTAGCACTGTACTCTCAGAAGAGATATAAAAGCCACATATGTAATTTAAAATTTTCTAGTAGCCACATTAATAAAAATAACAGATAAAATTAATTATAATAATGTGTTTTATTCTCAAATATCAATATGTAAATGCATAAAAATATTATTTTGACAAAATCAAGCTATCTTAATAAGGTTTTTTACATTTTACATTTTTTTGTACAAAATTTTTGAAATTCCACTTGTTATTTATGCTTACAGCACATCTCAATTTTAATGTCAAATTTTCATCAGACCAACTTGATCTCTATTTGGAATTCAAAAAATTTACAGCTGAAAAAGAAGATTGAAATAAGTTATTCTAAGTGTTCTTAAAGTGAGTATCAGCTTTAAATTTAAAGTTTGGTAATTACCACTAAATAAAGCTAAATACTGAGTTCTTAAATTGCTGTGGCATCAAGGACTAAAAAGTTGTATGTGCCTAGTGGCTGCTACTGAATAAAATAGAACAATTCTAGCCACATTTGGAAGTTTTCTCACATCATAACAACCTCTGCCCAGGTGCAAATGCCAGGGGTTTCGAATTGAAACTTTTCCAGTTTGCTTATTTATTTTAATTTTTGGATACTGGGGATTGAACCCAGGGGTACACAGTCACTGAGCCCCATCCCCAGTTCTTTTTGTATTTTATTCAGAGAGAGGATCTCACTGAGTTGCTTAGGGCCTTGCTCAATTACTGAGACTGGCTTGAACTCTTGATCCTCCTGCCGCAGACTCCTGAGCCACTGGGAATACAAGCATGCGCCACCATACCTGGCTTGCAATTTGCTTAATTTCGAGGCTCATACTAGGTTTCCCTTCACATCTAGCACTGGTTCACAATAGTTCATTTTATCTACTTCAATGACTCAGTTCTCTTCTTTATCTTCAATGTTTAATCTTCAATCACCCTGGTCTGTCTTTTCTAACATTTTCTTTCACTTCAAACATTGGGTGAAAAAGCATGAACCCCTCAATAAATGTGTTTACCCTTTTTTAGCTCAAAATTCTGCATCAATCATCTCTCTCTTTATCTGTATCATCTATATCTTATACTATAACAGGACAAAAGGTTTTCTCCTTTCTTAGTTCATCTGAGCTACTATAACAAATACCATATGCTGGATACCTTATGAACAACAGAAATGTTTCAGAGCCTGGGAAGTCCAAGGCAGATTTAGTATCTAGAGAGGATCCACTTACTTATGGATGACTCTTTTCTTGTTGCATTCTCACACTGACTGAAGAGGGACTCTCTGGGATCTCACTTAGCAGGACCCCAATCCCATTCAGGAGGGTTCTACCCTTGTGACGTAATCATCTACCAAACACCTCACTCCTTAATACTTTCACATTGGAGCAGGACAAGTATTTGGCATATGCATTTTGTGGAGACAAAAAAAGTTAACCTTAGCAGCTGTTCATCCTACACTTGGAAAATAAAGGAAACTCAAATTGTCCTTTTGCATGACATAGAATGATCCTCATCTCTAGATTAAAATGGGGGAGAAGATAGCATAAAGCATAACCACCCAAAGATACGTTAAAGAGTAAGGTGATTCCCAGAGCACAATCTGAATTTCACTGCAGAGATACTAATGATCTTAACATACATAAATACAAAGGAAAAAAGGTCTTAAGAGGTTGAGAATAACTGAACAAGAGAAGAAAATCTGCATGTGAAATGAACAGGTAGGCTAAATATGAGAAAGAAGAAACAGACTAAAGTAGTTCTTTTCTTGATCTGGATAAAAATAAGCCTCAGGACTATCTACCTCATTGGCCACATTTTCTCTTTGCCAAGCAATATTCTCATTGTGAGTCTTGCTTACTACAAATCCTAAAACCTGTAAAGTTACTTCTTCAAAGAAATTTTTCTTGTATATTAAAGAGGTTTTTTTTAATGCTTTAAAATTTAGTGGTTATTTCTTTACAAAATCAGAAACATTTCCTGGACTGTATAGGTTTTTAAATATCTGCTACTAGAAATATAGAAATCAGCCTGCAGAAGCCACAAGGTAACTATAGAGAATAGACTGTAAGTAGTTCCTCTGTGAATGCAACACAATAATTAGCCTTTTCTTTCCTTTGAAATGCCCTTTAGTTGTTTGTGTTTTTCAGCATCAACTGAGAATTTATTAACTTGAGAAAAAGATGTCTGTCATGCCGAGTGTGCACTCAGAAAATTGAAATTATTAATATCACCAATACATAATTGTTAGGAATTAAATAAAATGAATTAATTTTCCCATCAAATAAAATTATAGTTGATATTAACATTATCTTAACTGTCAGCCTAAAGATAAAATGCCTCTATGCCATTAGCTTGGAACAATAATGGCAGAAAGTTTTTGGGTGACCAGCTGGTGCCTTAACTACATGAGAGCGGACTCCCGCATTACTCATATAGGACACCATGGATTTTCAGTCTGCTCTGGAAATTTCCTCTTCACTGAATGAATTGCAGAGGATATGCAAGACCTCCAGAGAACTAGAAAATAGATCATATGCAAACAGAAGAAAACATTTCTCCAGCCAAGCAAATATTGATACTGCTAGAATCCGACCTACAGTTACTGTGTCACCATTAATTCCAAAGAAAGGTCAAGTTGCAGATCTCACAACATCCGTAAGGCAAGAATAAAATAGGAATTTGAAAGTAAACACTGCAAGCATTTTTACATCATTATCCTTTATTGGGAAATTAACTATAGAGTTAATTTAGAAAAAAAAAAATCAATGGCCAAAAAATCATAACTAATAACTTCTAGAATGACATGACATGTTAACAAGGTCATAGAGCTCTATCTATACAGTAGATAACCAATGTTTAAAAGGCATACAAAAATAACTTGATCTTACTTTTCATATAGAACATGGGTTCTAAACCTAAGAAAACCTTTCTGGAATCTCAGAGTCAATGTTACTGTGCAATCAAAGGGCAATAATTTAGTTAAATGCATGCCTTATTTAATATGTATGGGACACAAATTGGAAAATTCTAAAGGAAACAACAGCATTGGTTTTGTTTTAACATAAACTTTAGTATTTCCAGATTTTAATAAATACCTGTGACCTCTCAAGAGAACACATTTTATTTATTGAAAATATATCATTTTATAATAATTATAAAGTAAACATTTGAATTTAAAGACATAATAAGTGCTAATGAAAGGGAAACATTTTGGTCTTGGGCTACAGGGGAATAGAATTTTACCAGAAAAGCACCATGGAAGAACTTTTTTCCTTCTGTACCCTAAAGAGCAGAGGGCTTGTACAAAGAATGGCCTAGGAATTCTGGAAAGAAGGGGTAAAGGTGAAGGGCCCCAGGACCCAAGCATGTTGCACTTGTAAAAATCCCATATAAAGGCTATTAGCCAAATGTTATTGTTTGACCTTTCTGCCAAATTTTATGTGTTTGAAACTTAAACCCCAAATTCGTATGTTAATGTTTGGGGTTTTGGATATGGGACCTTTGGAAGTGATCAATCACTTCCTAGATTAATAGACCCATCAGTTATTGAGCTTTCTAAGCAAGTTAATCTGGCAAACTTGCTCTGTGTTTCCATGGGTTGCCCTATGCCATGTTATGATGCAGCGTGAAAGCCCACACAAGATGCCAGCACCATGCTCTTAAACATTCCAGCCTCCAGAACCATGAGCCAAATAACTTTCTTTAGAAATGACCCAGTCTTAGATATTCTGTTGGGTTTCTCCCAGATTTTCTTCAGGACCCTAGCCCACTCTTGAAAGCACCACCTCTTTCTTCAACCTCTTCAAAACAGGAGGAGTGACTTATGTTAGTGGTAAGACATGCAGCTGATCAGGCACACATTTCTTCTAACGACAGCAGGATGGTCTCTTCAATGTGCTGCGTTCAAATCCAGTTTAGCAGTTCTAGACTAGTCTCTGCCAGCAGTGAAAGGAGATGGTCAGTATGCCACTCACCAACTCTTCCACCAGCAACTGAGTGAGTTTGAGAATCCTTTGTCTTCAAACTGGTGTATGTGTGGTAGTGGGAGTTGGTAGCTGGGAAAAAAGAAGATATAGTAAGCTACTAGAAGTTTGCTAGTTGTTTTTCTTTTTTGGTCATGTTTCTTCTTAGCATTATTTTTAACGCAGTGCCTTGAACAAAATACATGTTCAATTAACAATGCTGAATATATAAAGAAAGTCTGTGAGGACTACTAGAGAAAATACTAATTAATCATTTTGATATTTAAACATCACTTTAGCCAGGTGTTGTTATTAGGGCCAGAATTAGTAAGAAATTTATTCCCAATGTTACTAGAAATTATTTTCCAAAACATATTTAACAAAAGGAGAACAATATTTCAGGGAATTTCTGAATTTGCCCTGCCTTTACTAAAGGCCACACAAGCTACGCAACTGTCAGGAATGTGAATATTTGCCATCTGTTTTAAAGATCCTCCTCAATCATGAAAAAATGAAGCAGATTTGTGGAGGGCTGCAGTATAGTTTTAAAGAAACAAGTACCCTCAAATAATTTTTAGGGAAAAGAATGTAATATAGGAAAATTTCTTTTTTCTTGATTAACTCATTTACCTCAAAGTACCAAAGGCAGAAAATATCTTCAAAGCCAATAAGTTAACCTCTATTAATGCTTTTACCTATTCCATCAGTTTTTCTTTTTTGCCCATTGTCACTTTGTGTTGTTTTTTTGTTTTTGTTTTTTAATGTAACAGGAATTGAACTCAGGGATGCTTTACCAACTGAGACACATTCCCAGACCTTTTTATTTTTTTTATTTTGGGAGAAGGTCTCAGAGTTACTTAGGGCCTCACTAAGTCTCTGAGGCTGACCTTAAACTTGTGATCCTCCTGCCTCAGCCTCTCAAGTCACTGGCATTATAGGTGTATACTGCGCCTATCTGTGGGTAATTTTTGTTTGCATCTTAAAGTGTATTCAGTCAATCAAAGAAAAATTCAAATTTATTGAATTTGAATTTATTTTTGTCAAGACTGATTTTCAGTGATGACCATCAGAAGCATGTGGTATAGGTGGTTAGATAAGAAGATGGAGAAATGCCCAGGGTCCCTTTCATTTGCATCCTCTCATTGCACCTTTGTTATACCAAGGATTGCACATCGCTGTCTCATGGACTGATAGGTACTAAATTTCCTACTAAAGATTTTAAAATAAATTTAATTGCTTACTGCATTAGTTTTCTATAACTGAGTAAAAGTAACCACATACTTAGTGACCTACAACAGCAACTATTTGTTAGTTTATAATTCTGTAAGTCATAAATCAGAGTAGGCTCAACTGGGTTCATTACTCAGTCTCACAAGATCAAAATAAAAGTATTGGCTGGGATGAGATCTTATTCGAAGTCTTTTAGGAAGAATTCATTTCCAAGCTCATTCAGGTGGTTAGCAGAAATCAGTACCTGGTGGTTGTAGGACTGACATCTCCATTTCCTTTCTAGCTCTCACCTGGGACTACCCTTAGATCCTGGGTAGAGGCTGATTGGTTCTTTGACATAGCCTCCTGCATCTTCAAAGGCAGCAGGGTTCTGTGTTATTATTCTTAAGCTTTCTTTTTCTGATACCATGTGATTAGATTAAACCCACATTTTTGCCATATAACATAACAGTTGTTGGGGTTATCTGTCATCATATTAACAGATTCCACTCTCAGCCAAAGGGGAGGGGCTTATACAAGGAAAAAACTTATTCTTAGAACCCTGCCTACCACACTTAACAACATTTAAACATCAGGGGTATAGAGTTCCAAAAATTTTTTTCTCTTAAACATATCTGATTTAGGGCTACATTCTATCATCCAACAATTAGTTCTACCTGACATATGACAGCCCCTTTTTGAGGAACATTCCCTAATCCAGTCCACCATTTCTTTATTAACATACACCTACTCAGTTTCATTCCGTATGTATTTTAGTTTCCAACAGTCTTACACAATAAACAATACAGCATCACAACATTTCTGATAGAATTTCTGATAAAGCACATATTCATACCTCTTCAAACCTAAATTTATCCAGAAAACTAATCATCTCAATCATATCCACAGTTTGAAGATAATGAGACAATCTCAGGTTAAGTACTGATGTTTCTTTTGCCTCCCAAGACTGATTCTCTTAACAACATTTCAGTAAACTTAGTAATTCTGAGCATGTTTTTTGGTCTGATAAGTGAATAACGTTGTAGAAATTAAATGCTACCACTGAGTTAGCCCATGCAAGAGACACAAATATGTTCTCAGTGAACAAATGTGTTCCCATGTAATCATGCCACTAGCAGAAAATGGAATCTGTCATAAAAAATAAATTATCCAAGAGTCAGATCATGCTCACGCAGCTTGGTACTAAATTTCATTTTCCTTGTTCTTCAGCTGAGAGCCTAAATACACACTTATAAAACAGTCTGAAAGATCACATAGTTCATCAAAGTTGGATTCTACAGCCTCAGAATTCAGATGTGTAAAACGATGGCAGTTGGGCACCTGCTGCTTTGGGTGTGCTGTTTTCTCTGGGATCCCACCTTTTGTTAGTTTTTTTCAGTTTCAAGAGGCATAAAGGGAGAGAGAGAGAGGAAATATCAACCTGAGTGCTGCATGTCTTGGGGGACTGTGGGAGGAGAGCCTGGGTAAGAGTCATGGAATTAGGTGGAGGTTGGTGTGAGCCGAACGGTGGGAACCCTACATGTCAGGGTAAGATGCTAGGAAATTATCCTATGGTGAGCAGGGAACTACTTCCTTTACAATAGTAGAATATGGCAGATAGAAGAGTAGACTTTGGTACCAGACTGTATGGGTTCATATCCCACCTGTTTTGATTTGACTGTTTATATGACCTCCAAAATTTATCTGGAAACTTAATCCCTAATGCAGTAGTATTGGGGCAGGTCTTTTAGGAATGACTAAGTCATGAGCCCTCGTGAATGAGATTAGCAAATTTATAAAATGGGTTCAATGCCCAGCACTGCAAAAATAAATAAATAAATTACCCAGTTTATGGTATTTTGTTATAGCAGCAAAAACTGACTCAGACATCACCTCTGCACCTATTAAATGTGAATCTTTCCATTGGTCAGTTTTTCTGTCCAGTCATTGCTTTGATTCCTCCAACCTGTGGCTGGTTGCCTTTGTGTCAGACAGCAAATCCTGACTCAGTTCACTGTGTGTCCACGATGGCAGAGAAAATACCCACATGTGCGTTTCTTCTCTCCCTATGAAGAAAGGTTGTGGATTAGCATTGATAAGGGACAGACAAATGCAAATGGTGGGTTAAGGAACAATTCTATAAAATGGGCTCACTTTGCTGGCCCCCACGTGCTTTCTTTGCCAAGAAGCAATTTACCTCCAGTCTTGCCTGGCTTAACTGGACAGGAGATGTCACATTCCTCAGCAAACTACTTGTTATCTGCAGGAGAAATGCAGAACTGAAATAATGGCAAGAAGAGGAACTCAAGTTACCCTGCAGGGGAAGACTTTTTTTTTCACAAACCAGGTCCCCAAACTCAAGGAGATAAGGCTAACTCCTCCTAACCATAAATTCATAATAGAATCCAATTATAACCTGTTAACATGGGCCAAGGTGACCTAGAGTTGTCAGGGCAGTGGGGACTTGAAAGTCTGAGGTCATCCTGCTGTCAGTCAAAAGTCAAGAAGTGGACCTGGGTGGGAGTCTCTGGAAACTTCTCTGGGTTCCCCAATAAAACTGGAGTGTAGAAGAGGTGCACTGTCTCTCTCCTCTTTGAAAAAACCCACTGTCTCCCTTGAAAGTGTCCCCTTTCCCTTTTCCTCTCCCTTCAATGAACTCATGTCTGTAACTCTGAGTGACATGTCTGAAATCTTTCTGATTTGGTTGTGAGAATTGGGATTTGAAGTGGGGGAATTCTTCACACTCAGTTTCCCAGAAGGCCCCTGGAAGAATGGAATGTCAAGGATCTCAGGAGCCCATTGATTACCAAATTTACCTGCCCTTATTGAGGACTACAGGCAAGGAGCTGCTAATTAATGCCCCCTGGGCCCTTGTCTGGCTGAATCACTTTGGCCCTCCCCCTGCCCATTCACTCCTCACTTTATGCATCTCACCTGCAAAACCAGGCCTAGTCACATAGGCAGGAAGGATAGATAAAGGGGGGAAGAACTGGAGAACAAAAGAGATCTCAGTCTATAAAAGATGTAGGGCATGCTCACTTCTTGGTATTCTAGAACATCAGCCATGGCCCCCTTCAACCCCTCAGGAGAAGTCTGTGTTATTACTACTTTTAAATAAAACCTGCTTAATATGCTTGCCTTGGCGCACTGCTCTAGTGTTCAAACTTCAACATTAGTAGAATTTGTCATGGTAAACCACGGTATTAGCAAGCCATTTTAGGGTCAATCCTTCTGCCCCAGGCAAGCCTTCAGATGAGGTCAGTCCCCTAAGAGACCCTGAACCAGAAACACCTAGCTAAGCTACTCCCAAATTTCTGACTCAGGAAAATTGTGAGCTAATAAACACTTGTTTAAAGCTACTAAATTTTCTGAGACAATTGTTATACAATAAATTGATTTAGTATTATTTTGGAAAGGCAGTATTTGACAGGGGTTCAATGGAAAAAAAAAACGCTTGTCATTACAGTAGCCACTAACCACTTATGGATATTGAAATTTAAGTCAAACTTAAATAAAACTTTAATATTCAATTTGCCAATCACATTAGCTACATTTCAAGTAACTCCATTGTCAAATGTAGTTAGTGGCTGCTACACTGGATAAGGCAGATATGGGACATTTTATCATTGCAAAATTTCCATACGCAACATTGCTCCAGAGTAATCAATATAGCTCACAGTGGATTCTGCAAGGGCTTAGGTAAACATGTGAGGTTTTGTGATTTTTATTTGTATCTAAATATTTAAGATGTTGAGCATCATTTTTTAATAGACATTGTTGAGAACAAGGTGACATCTGTGCAGTCATGTTGTATGAACAAGCCATTTCGGGAACCGGCCTGTAAAACCTGCCCCCAGGAAAGGGCACACAGGTACTACCCTCAAGAGCCAATACAGGACAAACAGGACGTACTGGGCCCCCGGGGTTTTTCAAGGCTGTTAAGAGATATCTGTCGGAGAAATGGGCAGCTGCCGGAAACCTTATCTATCAAGGACAGGGGAGGGGGCCTAGCCCTGACTCATCTCCTGCATAGTTCACCCCCTCCCTCCTCCCTTCTTCCTCCAGGACCATTCAGTTTTGGCGGGGCCCAATGAGATTCAAATAAATTGGCAGGACCCAACCAAAAGAGAACAAATGTTTAGCTGTTCCAATGTTAACCAATAATATACAGGTCTTTGTATGTGAATGATTGGAAATTTCTTAAGTAGAGTGCTTCTCATCCCTCGGGCCGCTCCCCACTCAGCCATGGTAGTGGTCTGAGAGGCAGGTTGCGGTTCAGGCTCGAGCTTGCAATAAAACCTGGTTGTGTGATTTTCATTGCCATGTGTGCACTTTGACTTTCTGGGGATCGGTCGATACTGAACCCCAATAACATATTTTGGATCATTTGGACAACCATCTTAAAACCAAATATTGCTGATTTTTAAAATTTAGACCTTGAATTTGAATGTTTATAATAGGAGTCCCAACCAGGCAGGGTCACTGTTGGGGGCTATTCATTGAAGAAAATCAAAATCACTACACAAACAGTGGGTACTTAAAATTTGTGACACATTCAATTCATCATGTCAAATACGCTGAGTAAAAGTTCAGTCACGGGGCTGGGGTTGTGACTCAATGGTAGAGTGCTCACCTAGCATGCATGAGCCCTGGGTTAGGTCCCCAGTACCACATAAAAATAAAATAAAGGTATAGCGTCCAACTACAACTAAAACAAAATATTTTTTTAAACAAAATTCATCCATGGGAAAATTGATCATGTGACATACTGTGCATTCTGTGATTTACTTTGAGCATTTTCTTCATACTAAATTTATATACTTGACTATTATGATATAAATTTGTTTATATTTATAATTGTCTTTGATCCTATAAATGCATAGTTTTTATGAATACAAATTTATTGCTAATTCTCTATATAATTCATACACAAAAACTCTATACATATTTTTCTAAGGCCAACTCATATATATGCATTGTAATACATTACAAAGTTGGAAAGTCATGGAGGTACACAAAGTTGCCATCTACAATGTAATAAATCATTACAGATAAGGACCATGCCTGGGAAAGAAGTCTAGTTTTCCTTCCAGTTAACAGACTTACAATTTAACCTGGGTTTTCAAATAAAAGAATGCCTAAATCTGAATGACTCTCCTGGAGGGAATTTCTTAACAGTAAGTAGCAAGCTCATGAGGGAGGAATTTTAAAATGGGGACCATCTCCTTGCAGTTCACAGTGTGCCCAGTAGGTGGCCCTGCCTAAGCTTTTGCTAATGCATGTGAATGTAAGTGCTTCTTTGATGATGCATTTCATTAGCTCTGTGAGACACCTAACTACTTGTGGAGAACTGGCTTCTAAAGAGAGAAAGGCTTTTGATGAATGCAGTAGAATTCTATTAAGTAATCGGCACATCTTTTGTTATGTTGATTGTGCCCTGGTTTTTGTTTGAATTGGATGAAAAATAAAAAGGTCTGAATTTCTCCCTCAGCAATGCAATCTAGCTCTCCCAGCACCACACAGAGCTAGATCAGCCCCTTTCTGGGTAAAACAGCTTGGCCTTGGCAAGGGCTGTTTTCTCCAGTGTCTTCTTTCCCTGTGTCATGGAGTGGTCTTGAGAAAAGCTGCTTCCTGTTACTGATGAGAAGGCCCACACCTGCCTTTAGTAACAACCCATATGAATTTAAATGCTCTTGCCTATTCTTCCCCTCTTCCTCCCTCAGATCCACTTGCAAACATCTCCTGCCACCTCCTTCCTCTCTGTCTTGAAGACTGCCCACATTCCTGCATTCTTTAGCCTTGCTTAGTGTATTTCTTTTGTTAATTACACTTACCTGGAAATATTTTTTGCTTCCCTTTCTGAGAAGCCTCTCCTTTTTTTTTTTCCTCTTGAATGTGTTGAAATTGGTTTTCAGATTATATGCTACTGACTTCACTGATGCCATCCATTTTAATGGTAATGCTATTTTTATAGTATGTTTATTCAAAGAGGAAACAGGACCCTGCGTTCATGTGTCTGAATAGAGGAAGTGAACATTTTCTCACTAAATTACTTCCTGAAGATCACAGAATAAATTAGACATCCTTGAAGCATAGCATATTTTCCAAAGAAATGATTTTATGATTGGTGAAGTCACATATCTGACAATAGACATTTAGTTATATATACCACAAATCTGACAAGTACCTACCTGTTCTATAAGAGAACAATAAAATATGTGCATTCCTTTGTAGATCCCAAGAAGAAATTGAAGCAAGGACTTAGACTCTTTACTTCTGCCTGTAAATGTCCAAAGGGTGGTTAAAAGCAGGATTAAAGGCTTGGCATCTAGATCTCCATTTTGTATCTGTCTCCTATGCCCTGAGCCACCTTGGACTCCAGGAAAATGTCTGACCAATTAGCATCTTGAGAGGAATTAAAACTACCCCTCCCCATGGTTTTCCTATCACTACAAGTCCCCATTTGACTTATCAGAAGATAATGATGAACCAGATCACACCTGACTAAGATCACCTGCTTTGGCAGATGTACAAAGGCTCCAACAATACAGATACCCAATCCTTATCCTTGTTCCCCTTTCTATAGAACATGAAAATCATTGTCAGCACCTCCAGGACAGGCTAGGGGTGCTGGTCTTACTTGTCTTCCCAGGGTGGCTACCTTAATTGAATTTCCTACTTTTCACCATTATTTTTACCATCTGGTTTTTGGGGCAAGTGGCCAGACTCGATTTGTTGAACCTCTCCTAGTGTGTGGGGCCTCTGACCTAGGGCTCTGGTCATAAAACGAGATCCTCTTGTACCTCATATATTATTGTTTTCATTTTGGTTATTTAAAAAATCTTAATTAGTAATTAATATATATAGCAACACTTAAGAGCCTCTACACTCATGGTGGATTAGAGTCAGTTTTTTTACAAGGCTGGGGCTTTCTGGGAAATTGAGGTAGTGTGAGGTCTCCCCCTCCCTTTCAAACCCCAGTTCTCATAATCAAGTCAGAAAGATGTTAGACATGTTGCTCAGAGTAACAGGCCTGAGTTTATTGAAGAGAAAGGGAAAGGGGGTGCTCTCATGGGACAGAGTGGATCCTTTCAGAGAAGAGAGGGACAGCATGCCTCTCCTGCACTCCAGTTTTATTGAGTTCCCAAAGAAATTTCCAGAGACTCCCACCCAGGTCCACCTCTTAACTTTTGACTGACAGCAGGATGACATCAGAATTTCAAGTTCCCACTGCCATGGCAACTCCAGGTCACCCTGGCTCATGCTGACTTGTTCTAATAGGATTCTTTTTGTGCATGTGTGGTGCTGGGGATTGAACCCAGGGCCTTATGCATGCAAAGGAAGCACTCTATTAACTGAGCTATATCCCCAGTCCCTAATTGGATTCTTAACCATAAATTCATAATAGATTTTATGGTTAGAAGGAATTAGCCTTATCTCTCTGAGTTTGGGGATCTGGTTTGTGGGAAAAAAAAAAAAAAAACTCCCTCTTCTGGATAACTTGGGTTTCTCTTCTTGACATTATTTCAGGTCAGCATTTCTCTTGCAGATAACAGGTAGTTTGCTGAGGAATGTGACATATCCTATCCACTTAAGCCAGGCAGGGCTGGAGGTAAATTGCTTCTTGGCAAAGAAAACATGTGGGGGCCAGCACAGTGAGCCCATTTTATAGAATTATTCCTTAACCTTGTGTTCCCATCATTTGCATCTGTCTGTCCCTATTACCTTCTCTGCCTACAGCAATTTAAAATAGTAAAGCTAGGTGGCAATAATCTAAATGGGCACAGCTGTGTCATTTTTGTTTTTGTACAAGAAGTTTCTCACATTGTTACCAAAAGTTATGTCCTCGTCCCCAATGCCAATCCAATAATAAGGACACAGTTTTGAGAAAAGAGAAAAAAAGGAGTTTTATTGATTTGCTAGCAAAGGAGAAGCAGGGACTTCTGTCCCACGATATGTGATTCTCCCCATCAGGGAGAGCAGGCTTTTAAAGAGATGATCCAAAAGGAATCCTTTTTCCTGAGATCAGGGAGGAGAAGATCAAGGAAGAGAGATTAAAAACACATCCATTTACAGCAGCAAGGGCTATATTCAAAGCACGAAGTGGACTACTGTTAGTATTTCTTAACATATTAAAAACCAGAACTCTGCCTATGCATAAACTTGGATCATGGAGTCATGTAAGACCTTTTGAAGTTTCATATGCTAACTAAAATAAACACTGATTAAAATTAGAAAATTATTTTTTTCTTGACATTTAAAGAGCAGGTTTTTTGATTATCGAAATCATTTTTTAAAATGATCCAATGAGGATATAGCTCAGTTGGTAGAGTGCTTACCTTGCAAGCAAAAGGCTTTGGGTTCATTCCCCAGTACAGCAGGAAAAAAAAAAAAAAAAAGATCCAATGAACCTTAATGTAGTACAAAGCTGCTTTGCATCACAACCTAGCTTGTCAGTCTGAAAGCTCTTCTCCCCGCCCTTTGCAGCCATTTTCCCCGCCTCCCAACCACTTGTCAGTCTGTGACCATCCTAGCTAGCTATTGGTTCATCAGTCAGCTTGCAAGTATCCTTCTTCGTTATTGGTCCCCTTTTAGCCCAGTGGAATTCAACTGCTTCAGGGTAGCTACCTGCCATCTTATCTCTTGCTTTTCTCTCCCCCGACTCACTTTCTTTCTCCTCCTTGCTTTCCACTCTCTCTAGCGTGCGCCCTTTCTCTTTCCCTTTCTTTTCTTCTCATTTTCTCTCCTACCCTGCAGGGGGACACTTTACTTAATAAACTCCCTTATGTGATTTCTCGTGTCTGGCGTGGTTTCCATGGAATTCCTTACACTTATACTGATAATTTTCCCCATAATCTATCTTTGAAATCCTTTCATTGACTTTTCAGTGAATTTTATGTCTGTGGTCAGACTATTAAAAATAATCCCTGAAAGAGTGCGTAGGTATGTCAGTAAGGCATTTTAATAGTTGACGTAAGTTTTTAGAATGCCTTTTGCCAGTGAAAATACTTTCATATTTTGCAGTTATATTGATGATTTATTAGAGTTACAAGTTAAAAAACACATTTTCCTTCAAAGTTTTTTTCTACAAATTTTATCTATAAATCTAAATGAATTTATTTGTAAAAAGTCATATTTACTCTTATTTACTCTTTATTTTTATTCTTTATTCTTTAACCATCATGGCTTAAATTCTCTTAAACAATAATTCCTTGAGCAACTTTTAAATTATTTACAAACTTAACTTTTTTTTTTTTTTTTTTTTTTTTTTGGTAATAGGAATTGAACCCAGGGGTGCTTAACCACTGAGTCACATCCCCAGCCCCTCCCCCCCCCTTTTTTTTTTTTCAATTTTGAGACAGTGTCTTGGTAAGTTGGGTAAGGCCCAGTTAAGTTGCTGAGGCTGGTTTTGGTTTTTGAACTTGTGATCCTACTGCCTCAGCCTCCAGGGCCTCTGGGATCACAGGCATGCATCACTACTCCCAACTTACAAATTTAATTTTTTAAATACTTCAACTTTTTTTAAAGCATTGACCTGACAAACTCAGCATTGGAGAACCTCAAAAAGTTATCCATAACTCCTTGCCTGAATTTGATTCATATTTATTCATTTCTCGATCAGTTAATAAAACCAATAGTTAGATAGTGCTTAGTTTATCTTCAGCTGCCCTGCTACATTGGTCACACAACCAGGCAGATTTCTTCCCAGAGTTCCCAGATACCTAATTCCCTTCTCCTACCACTGAGAGAAGGAGGTGGGATGGGCAAATTATCTACTTGGATTCCTGTAGGTAGAAGAGTGGAACCAAAGGAAAGATGTTCCTGGTCAGTATGTAGGCACATCACACACACACTAGCTATGTGCTCTTGTTACCCTTTGGATTTAATCATTAAAACTATGATCCAAACAGGCCTATGACTGTCTATCAGTGGAGTACATGTCAAAGAAAAACTGTACTGAATGCCATTAAGGAGGTAAGGAAGATTTAAGTCTTTTACTATTACAATGGGAGTCAAGACTACTGCAATCAGCAAGAGAAAACAAACTCACTTCCACTGAAACAAACAGCAGGAGAGTTTTGAAAGGTTGCGGTGAGCTAGTGGAAAAATACTGGAAAACATGGAGTGGAGGGCATTGGTTAAGGAGATTAGTCCATCTGTTTGCTTTTTGTTTATTCTATTTAATTATACAAGTCAGCAGAATGCATTTTGATTAATTGTACACAAATGGAGTACAAATTTTCATTTCTCTGGTTGTATATGATGTAGAGTTACACCTTTCATTTAATCATACATGTACATAGTTTAATGATTTTTGTCTCATTCCACCATCTTTCCTTCCCCCTGCCCTCTCCTCTCCCCTCATTTCCATTTACACAATCCAACATTCCTCCATTCTTCCCTTACCCCTTTCCCCCTGCTACGTATCATCATCCACTTATCAGAAAAAAACATTTGAACTTTGATTTTTTTGCAATTGGCTTATTTCACTTAGCATGATACTCTCCAACTCCGTTCATTTACCTGCAAATGCCATAATTTTATTCTTTATGACTAATATTCCATCATGTATATATACCACAGTTTCTTTATCTATTCATCTACTGAAGGGCAACTAGATTGGTTCCACAATCTAGCTATTGTGGATTGAGCTGCTATAAACATTGATGTGACTGTGTCATTGTAGTATGCTGGTTTTAAGTCCTTTGGGTATAGGCCAAAGAGTGGGATAGCTGGGTCAAATGGTGGATCCATTCCAAGTTTTCTGAGGAATCTCCATACTGCTTTCCAGAGTGACTGCACCAATTAAAATCCCAATGATGTACCTTGTAGAAATAGAGAAAGCAATCATGAAATTCATTTGGAAGAATAAGAGACCCAGAATAACCAAAGCAAACCTCAGCAGGAAGAGTGAACCAGAAGGTATCACAATACCAGACCTTAAACTATACTACAGAGAAATAGTAACAAAAGGCGGCATGGTATTGGCACCAAAATAGATGGGTAGACCAGTGGTTCAGAATAGAAGACACGGAGACAAACCCACATTAGTACAGTTATCTCATACTAGACAAAGGTGCCAAAAACATACAATGGAGAAAAGATAGCCTCTTCAACCAAATGGAGCTGGCAAAACTGGAAATCCATATTCAACAAAGTAAAATTAAACCCCTATCTCTTACCCTGCACAAAACAACTCAAAATGGACCAAAGATCTAGGAATTAGACCAAAGACCCTTCACCAAATAGAAGAAAAAGTAAGACCAAATCTTCATCATGTTGCCTTAGGACCAAACATTCTTAACAAGACTCCCAAAGAGCAAGAAATGAAAGCAAGAATCAATAAATAGGGTGGATTCAAACTAAAAAGCTTTTTCTCAGCAAAGGAAACAATAAAGTGAAAAAAGAGCCTACAGAGTGGGAGAAAATCCTCTCCACATGCACTTCAGATAGAGCACTCATCTCTAGAATTTATTTAAGAACTCAAAAAAATATAACACCAAAAATGCGAATAACCCAATCAATAAATGGGCTAAGGAACTAAGCAGATACTACCATCCATTTGTTAATTGGTGTAGTCCCAAAGTTAGGCCCCTGCTCTCTCACAGAGACTGGGACATTGAGGCTCTATCAAACTTCTTCTTCTTCTTTTTTTTTTTTTTTTTTTTTTTTTTTTTTTTATGAGTAGAAAGTAAGAAATTTTATTAAAGAAAAGTAAAAGCAGACTTCTCCCAGGTGGAAGAAGGGGACCCAACGGTGCAATCCCTCCATCAAACTTCTTGATGGCAAGTCCCATGTCCTGGAGAAAGACATTCAGGAGTTGTAGAACATTTATATTTCAAAGAGATGGAGTAAAAAATAACGACTTCAAGGTAGTTGAAGTAGAGGCTTTAAGAAAAGGGAGGTTGGGGCAAAACTGTCTAAAGTTTAGTCACGCTGAGAACTTTTAAGGCCATCTTTGTCAGACCCCAAGTGGTTAGTGTCAGTTTTGTACCCAGAATCAGAAACTAATAAAAACAGTAAATCAATAAATCACATTTGAGCCATTCTGTTCCCCAGGAGAAAAAAATGAGGAAGAGGGAGCCATTTTCTCTTCCAGACTAATTTGGGGATTGTCCAAGAACTATTTGTGTAATTGATCAGTCTTAAATCTATTCTAATCTATTCTTTAATGGGCTTAAGATATAATTACATCCTTCTGCTTATTCCTTCCATCTCTCAAATGCTACTTCATCCTTTTTTTATGAGGTACCTAAAGAACATAATAAATACAGAAATGTGCATTGATACTTGCTCCATTTAGCTAGTATAATGAAGGATGGGGGTTTGCTTCTTAATTGCAATATAATATTACAAATCAACTTACAAACTTTGTGTTCTGACCAAGAGGATGAAAAATTCACATTAAGGAAAATCAGTGCCTGAAGATATTCTTTTTTTTTCTTCTTTAATGTACTTAGCATTCTTCCACATGACGTAATGAGCTTTTGTACCAATTTTCAAATTTATTTTTTAGTTTTTTCTAAGGCTTGAAGGCTAAAACTCCCAAGGACAAAGTTTCTAGTTTTGATTTAATGAAAGCAGTGTCATCATGCAAAGGGTGAGAAGAAGTGGACTCTATTCATAAAGGAGGAAATTAAAATTTAAAATTTTGATCGATCCTGCGATCTATATTTTTTTGGTGATAAGTTGATATTTTACAGGAAGGAAAACTGAATTTAATAAAGTACAAATGTAAGTATGCTAATTGAAAAAAGTTAGTATTAGAAAATCAATTTATTTTGTATGTGTACTGATAAAATAAAAGGGTGCTGCAAGGGGATTTATGTAAATGTAATGAGTTAAAGCATTTATCTTGCAAACCTGATAAACAGCAGTAGGTACTTTAGAGGGTGAAAATAATTAGTTCCTCAGCTCCCATGTGAACCCAAATCATTGTTACAATTATATTTGTTTATTACTTCAAAATGACTTTTTATTTTGGTGCAAAACTGACTTAGACACTTATAACCACATCACTCTTTTCTAATAATTGTTGTTTGTATTTATGTAGGGGATAGATTCCCATCTTTAATAATGTTGTTATCACTTTCCCTCTCTCATTAATACTCAGCAACCCTGAGAGTTATTGTAAGCAAGACCATTTTAGAAATGGCCAATTCTCTTCCTAGCCCCTCTCTATTACAGTATCTAAATTAAAGTTTATGATTAATTTACTGAAAACATGACTGACCTTGTCACTTTCCTTCTTAAAAATCTTTCATGATCTCCCCATTGTATAGTATCAAGTTGCTATAAGGCATGTTATAATCAACTCCTACTAATTAATCCAAATTCATTCTATATTAATTGCCCCACCTTGAACTTTACATTTCAGTCACACTGAACTCTTATTGTCCCTTAAAGTATTAACTGTTACAGGCCAAGCTTTCCGCATTTGTTATTCCTTCTGCCTTGAATTAAAGCCCTAATATATTGCTGAACTCTCCAAATCAAAACATCTTCCTTTAATTCTAATTAGCTTCTAGCACTCACTTCTGTCATAAAATTTGTTTTGTTGGGTACCTACTATTTGCCAAGCAGTGTATTGGCTCCTAGAATGCAGTATAAAATCTCTCCCCAAGAGTGCATGCAGGTGTGCGTACGCACACACACATTCTTCCCTATGGACCTTATATTTTAATGAAGGAAGAATGATACATAAGTAAATATTTAAGTAAGATAATGTTAAAAAGATAAAGCAGGGAATGGGGAAGAGAGAGATGTGTCATGACAAGTGATAGAGGGAGCCAGGGAAAGTCCACCTGGTATGCTATCAAAGTTTGAATCTGAAATGTGCCCCAAGACCCATGTGTTGAAGGCTTGGTTCTCAGCCTCTGGTGCTGTTTTCTGGAACATGGTGGAACCTGGAGAAGGAAGTTAGGTCAATGGCAGTGTGCTCTTAAAGGATATCAGAACCCCAGTCCCTTTTTCCTCTCTTGTGACCTGACCACCACAAGGTAAGCAGATTTCTCTGCCTTGTGCTCCCACAATGATGTGCTGCCTCACTGAGTAACACAAGTTTGATTGACATTTACTATTAATTAATTTAAAGGAGATTGTCTTCCATAATCAAGGTGGTCTTTGTCCTATTAGTTGAATACCTTCAGAGCAAAGACTAAGGTTTTCTGTCTGAAGCAAGGAATTCCGGCTTCAGACTAGAATACAAACATTCTGTCTGGGGTTTCGGCTTTTAGATTCAAGGCTTTTCTGGATGATCCTGAATTGTAACACCATGATTCCAAAGGATTTGGTCATGGGAAATTAAAATAAAGAAACTACTGCTAACTGACATGGCAAAAATGACACAGGCTGTGGTTGATTGGTTGGTACTACCAGGAGCTCAGGTTTGATATACTAAGTTGGAGGTGTCTACTTGGCCTTCAAGCAGAGAGGTTAAGGGAGACATACATATTGCATATGCGAATCTGCAGTATGGGGAATGAATGATCTCTGGATGTTATGAAATCAGGCCCTCTTCAGCTAACAGAATTTCATGTAAAAATTGGAATGTAAATTCCAAACACTAAAACAATGTGAAATAGCAAAATGATCCTCCAATTGACCTTCTTTGGTACTTACTTCTGCCTCTAGCCTCTTCTCCTAGCATCCCGTTAAGAGTGAAAATGAATACAAATAAATAGATAGATGTCCTTATATATCCATATCCATATATCATAATTATATATATATACATATATATCACAACTTTCACTTTGAAAATATCACTGTATCACTAGAGGAAAAGTTGGTTGCTATATTTAGCACAAGAGAGGTAAATAATAGTGTTATGCAAAGAGATCAATTAATTACAACTGCATTAATGAAAGTTCAAATTAATGGTTGCTGAATCTACCATCATTTTATTTGGTGGTGTTTTTAATTAAAACCCACATTTTTTTTGGGTTGTTCTGTAATTTAAAGAAAGTTTATGTAAATATAGTAGCCATTATATGATGCTTTATTTATTTGTGTATCTGTCTTCCTACCAGGTAAGGAATCCTACTGGTTATACTCATATTTATCTACCCATATTATTAAATTTAAAAAAATTAAGAGAATAAATAAATATCTCAGTGCAGAAGGTAAGAAGTTTGGACAAATTTAGATTCTTCACAATTTTGCCTACTTCCTAAACAAGTATTAAATATCACAAATATGTTTTGCCTATTTCTTAAACTAGTCCTAAATCTCAGAATCACAAATATTGACCCACATAAGTATCAGAGAATGTTATTAGAAGTTTATAGATGCATAAAGTACACTTAACTTCTGTTTTTTTAAAGAAATTAATCCTGTTGCTGGTGAAGATAGAAAGATTTGAGAGGCTGTAATAGAAGACAATAGAGACAGAGATGGGAGTGAAGAGAGAAATAGTTTAGAAATAAATTGATGTTGAAAATTCATGAAAAAACAGATGTTTGCTAGTGAGTACACACCTCCCACTCTCTTTGGTGTCACTCCCAGGTTTAGACAGCATCTCGTGGTCAGGGCTCCCAGGCAGAGGCAGACAGGAAGATGAGTCATGGCATATTAAAATTGAGAATGGTAAAAGTTATTATCGAAAGTCAGCTTTGTCTTCTATCATCACTTCTCCTATCTCTATCCTTGCATTTGTAATTAAGATTTTGCCTAATTACCAAGATTGTTTTAAACTTTCAGATGATAGGTTGTCAGGATTTTGTAAGAAAAAGATCCCATAGAACCCACTTTAATTTTTTCCTTTCAATAGATTTTCCACTTGAACATGAAAATAGTGAAACAAGTAAACCTTGAAAATAGAATTCAGTCTATCCTTTAAGCCAGCCGGTGTTAACTGTTTCATTCATATATGCAAACAGAACTTAATTTTGGTTGTCTTGAACAGATATGCAAGAACAACAACAAAAATTAATTGGATAATGATGGGTTAGCTGTGCATATCCTCAAAGGAAAAGCTGAACAACTAGCACTCTTAAAGGATAGCTCATAGGGTCATTCTAAAACCCTGGGTTGCAAGAAGAAATAATTAGTTATTCAGGGCATTGCTATTACAAACCAGACTCCAACTACTTTCTTTTTAACATGTTAAATTTGAAGTAATTTTAGACTTACAGAAAATTTGAAAAACTAGCACAAAGAATTTCCATATAGCTTTCACAAAGCTTGACCTTATCACAACTGTCAAAAATCTGAAAATTAACATTGGTGTAGTACTATTAACTGAACTAAAATTTTCTACTAATGTCTTTGGTCTATTTAAGAATCCCATCCAGTATTCCATTTTGCATCTAATGATTATTTTGTACATATTAATTGTTATTAATATTTAGTCTCTTGTGGTTTTAACAGTTCTTCAGGTGCATTTTGCTAAGAATGTAACAGAAATAATGTGTTATATTCAGTGCATCCTATCATGGGGTTCATGATGTTGACAATGTTTTATAACTATGGAAGTTGTTGAGCTATATCATTTGCATCAGGTAGTTTATGCTGGATTTCTCCACTACAAAGTTACTATTGATTCCTGTGTAATTAATAAATATCATTAGGAACTACTTTGAGGCTATGCCAACCCACTTACTCTTCAGGTTTTCAACTACTAATTTTATCATCTGTCTGTTGATTTCGTCTGCAATAATCTATGATATTTATCTACAATGATTTTATAATTTCCTCTATATTATTAATTGGAATTCCATATGGAAAAGTTGTCTTTTTTTCCCTATTTATTTAGTTGCTATTTATTACATCTCTATGGACTCATAGATATTTATTGTTCATGGGTTATAACCTAACACTGTCTTTTTCTCTCTCTCAAATTATTTGCAACTTTAGTCATTAAGAACTCCTTTTTGTTGTTGCCTGTGTTTTTGACTCACTACCTGATACCCCAGAATGTTCACTGCTTTAATTCTTCAATCAACTATTTCTCCAGGGATCCTTCATTTTTTTTTTTATTGGAAAATAGGGTTTAGAAACCAATATCTGGATATTAGTTGTGCTCAATGCTAATGGGGTGTCATTGCTTTCAATCCCATTTAAAAAAATTCTTTTGATCCTTAATTCTCTCCCTATGAACTCTCCATCATATTTAAATAACAGTATTATTCCTGTTTCATAAAGCGAATTGGGAAGTTTTGTTTTGTTTTCCTTTTCAATGCTCTAGAATAACTTATAGAGCACTGGAACTATCTGGTCTTTGAAGACTATTAGAATTCCCTTGTAAAAACATTTAGACCTAGTAAATTTCTGGCAGTTTCTAAAAATAATATTTCCTCTATCTTCTGAAGAAATTTGAGTATTTAAACTTTCACACTTGAATGGGTGGTGGGGTTTTGTTTTGTGAAATGAATTGAAATTATTTTTTCCTTTAGTAGTTGAATGTTATGGCTGAATTGTTTTCCTATATTCATATGTTGAAATCCTAGCCTCTAGCACTTAGACTGAGACTGAATTTAGAGAGAAGGCCCCAAAGAGGAATTAGTTAACATAAGGCCATTTTGTAGGCCCTCATCCACTCTAACTGCTGTCCCCAATTAAACAGAACCTTAGGACATACAAAGAGCCACCAGGAATGTGTGTGCACATAAGAAACACCACATGTGAACACAGGCAGGGGTCTGCAAAGCAAAGAGAGAAAGCTCAGAGAAATCAAAACTGCATTCATCTTGATCTTGAACTTTCAGGCTCCATGACTGTGAGATTTTTATCATTTTTATCCACCCAGTTTCTGCTATTTTGTTATGGCAATCCTAGAAGACTGATAAGACTGATGGAGTGAATGATGCAGACTACCTGTTTTCTATTCCCCTGTTTTTTTCTGGGATCCTTTTTACTTCTTTATGTCAAATTTCATTGTCTTAGTAATTTTTCTGCCTTTGTTGAAGTATGCTTGCTATATTTTCATCTTAAGTCTTTTCTTCCTTGGGCCTTAATGCACTATTGGGTTTGCTCTTTGCAGGGACTTCACTGTTAGGCTTCTGCAGGATCTACTAAACACATTTTACATTTGAGGCAAGTCAGACTCCAAGCATTGAACAGTCTTACTTAAAGGGAAATGTCAGGAATTGGAATCTACGATTGTTCCGTCTTGGTGAACTGTGTTTTCTGCACACCAACCTACCATCTTCCATGATTGTGCAGAAGAGGAGGATCAGCATAATAGAATCATTGCACTTGGATGCATGAACACTAGAATATATTCTGAAAATGTTGTTGACTTAATAATTGATGACTCATGTACATATTGAAACTGCAAAACATCTTATCTCCAGGGCACCAAAGAAAAGAACAGATTGCAGACCAGTAGCTCCAGTGTCGTTGATGACTGTGCCATCCAAGCAAACCACTTGTAAGACTTGCCACTCTTCCAATACCCAGTTCTACTCCATTCTGTTTAATTCTGATCTTTCTGTCCCCAAAGACATATGTCCCTGCCAAATGGCAACCAAAGCTCTGTTGGAGACTTAGGGTTAAGACTAAGATTGTTAGCACTGTAAGTGGTGTGTGATGTGTTTACCTGGATGTTCTGTCTATTACACAGAGAAGAACCTCTCCTAAAAATGTGCTAATAAGATTCTGTAACAAAAGCAATCTAAGATTATCTGTGGATTTATCTGTTTCCCTGAAGAATATGGGACTGAAAACATTGGAAGGGGCAGAAATAACAAAATAGTTGAGGAATTTAAAGTCTACAGATTTTCTACTCTTCTCTGTAAAGATACAAATCTTTGTGGCCAGTCTCCAGACTTAAATTTGCTTCTTCTCTATTGTCTGGTCACTCTTCTTGTCTTTTACTTACTGGAATATATATGCAACTAGAAATTTAGGTGCTGTGTGCCATGAGATAATATTATAAAATATTGAACCTGAACTTCCTTGCATATGAGCCTTCCATTAGGTAGTCAGAAGCATGCACTCTGCCTGGAGAATTAGACTGTTGTGGCAGAAATGCAAAGAGAAATAGACAAGGTTTAGTTTTTGACTTCCAAATTGGCTCTCCAAGCCCACAGCAGAAACAATAGTCAGCACCAGGAGACTGCTGAACAGTGTCAGGCTCCTCTGCCAGGGAGCAGCATGGGAGACAAGCCAAAGCTTGCAGGCCATCCAAGCCATCTGAGCAAGCTCATTTTGTTCCCAGTGCTGGAGAGCCTCATTAGCAGTTCTCGGTAATGCCAGGTGAATTTTCCCATCAAAAACTGCCTAAACTTGTCCAGGTAATGCCCACCTGTGTTTGGAGAATTTGCTGATACCTATTCAAATGGACTCATGTAGAGAGTTTCTCCTGCTTCTCCCCTTTCCCACTACCCTAAGGTCTTTAAACCATAATTCTCAAAATGGATTACAGTGTGCCATCAAATCCAAAGAGTGAATAGTCTTGGAGATTGAAAAGGAGGTAAGTATTTCATCATTTTTAATACATTCACCTGGATAGATTCTTCACATTTGCTGTCTCTTGTCTCAGAATAGAATCCAAAATCTTAACAAAGGCCTTCAAAGCAGTAAACCATAGTGCTCCCCCATAATGTATTACTTGTGTGGGGGAGATGGGGGGGAACTAAGCAGTTTTTATATTGAAGGATTTTTAATACTTTTAAGAGAAAGCAGACATTCTGGAAGACTTGGCCTTTCAAATTCTGATCACTTAGAATTGAGAAATTTCGAGTGTATATGTATGATTTGGGGAGGAATAAAGAGGAAAGTTGAGAAAAAACATATAGTGTTATCATGAGGTTGTGTGAATGAATGACTGGAAAAGGAGTTAAGCATTTTATTATTTCTGATACATTGACCTGGATGGATTCTTCACATTAGCTCTTTCTCACCTCAGAGCAGAGGCCATAACTTTCACAACGTACTCTAAAGCTATAACCAGCAGGCTGAGCTCCTCTGCCTTTGGGTCCTCTTCCTTGTCTTTCTGATCTCTTGAGCTACTCTCTGCATAATCTCTTCACTCCACCCATGCTGGCTGCCTGTTGTCACTGTATGCATCAGGGCATCTACAACTGCCACTCTATATGCACGGAGACACCTTTTGCATAACACATTTGTATAGTTTCTTCTTCCATCATTTGTGTTAGGCTAAAAAGGTCTCCAGAGATACCCAGGTTCTAATCACTGGAACCTCTGAATGTTACTTTATAAGGCAA
This sequence comes from Sciurus carolinensis, assembly GCF_902686445.1. NCBI lineage: Eukaryota > Metazoa > Chordata > Mammalia > Rodentia > Sciuridae > Sciurus > Sciurus carolinensis. The sequence continues at coordinate 136,235,106 of NC_062216.1, forward strand.
GAGATTTTTCTGATGTGATTAAATTAAGGATATTGAGGTGGGGGATTATCTTGGATTATTCGGGTGGGCCTTAACTGTAATCATTAGTGTCCTTTTAAGAGGAAGGCAGGGGCGGAGTTGGTGCAGAAGGCCATGGAACTACTGAGGCACACGCTAAACTGCTGGTCTTGAAGAAGTCATCCAGAGCAAGGTCAGCCCTGCCAATACTTGGCATATGCCCAGAGAAACTGGTCTCAGACTTCTGACATCCAGAACTACAAGAAAATAAATGTGTGTTGTTTTAAATTGGTGATAGCTTACTAAAGCAAAAATAGTAAACAAATATACCAATATTTGCTTAAATGTCCGCAACTTCAAAACAGTGATCTTCTCTACTCTTCCTCTTCTCCGGTTTTAATTATCTCCATAACATTTTTCATCCTATAAATTTACCTGTTTTTGCTCATTTCAGTCTTTTTCCAAAGAAAAGTTCCAAAGAAAGTTGTCTGAGAGTAGAATTTTTTGTCTGATAGCTCCACTAGAAAATTGGAGGAAATAACTCAATCAGAAAATTTAGTTGAACAAATGGATTTCTTAGCTCAGGGGGTATTCAAAAGGAAAGGAAAGGAACACAGAACAGGAAGTTATGGAGGACATGATGGACCCTGAGCTCATGAGTGTGGCATTTTAAATATCCTGGAACCAAAGGGCTCCTGACTGGAGGATAATATAATAAACCCTCTGCATGTGGTGAACTGAGGTGTGGAATGGAGACACAGTGCTCCAAACTAAAAATTATCATTTTCTCTGTTTATACATTTGGTTGGGATTTCTGGAGGAAAGAACAGATCAAGGTGAGGGAAGATTTGGATAAATCCTTTGGGATCAAAAGCAAAAGAAGTAAAATAAATCTTGACATCTTTACTTTTTTTCCCCAGAAGACAGTAACAACATAAACACATACTATCCATAATAAAGAGTCCAAGCACAAGCTTTATTTTAAAGTAGCAGAAGGAGGGGAAATGTATTACTTTAAGGACTGGCACAGAATCCCTTCAAGGGAGAAAAGAGTCACACTTGGTCATAAGTATGAGAATGAGGCCCTTTGGGCACGAGCAGATGGTTTATGATCAAACAAAGGACTAACTAAACTTCTCTGCAGCAGAAATTATTTAAAACCTTGGGTGGGAGCTAAGGGTAAGAATGGTCTGATGAGAAAGCTTTACAACAGGGTACAAAGCTAAAATTCTAGTAGAAAAAACTACCACAATAAATTCTCTAGGTAAGTTTTAAGGCTGGGATGCTCAGAGGTCACTGTTAGTTTGTTTATTCTGGTGAGTATGTAAATTTACCTGTTGTCTCCACCTGTTGTCTCCAAATTATTAAGTTAAATCTGAAATACACATAGCCTTTTGTGACTCTGTGGGACTATGAGGTACAGACTACACCTGGGAGGTGTGACCTGTCCTGAACTTGGAGAAACTAAAACAACACAGACAGGTACAAGCTTGCCCATCACATCTCTATGCAAACAATCATGATTTTTGAGGACTCTAAGTCAATTTCAAGCAAATATTTTGGATATTACTACCACAGCTAGTATATCAAGGAGGCAGATGTTTTGATTACCAGTTTAATAGGAAAATTTCCTATTACATTTCTGTACTTGGCTTCCAAAAAACAAAACAAAACTGTTGGCCTATATAAGAAGGCACACCTGGTGTGAAAGTCAAAAGGCTTATGAAATCTTGCCTTGGACATTTTGGTGCACGTTTGTCCTTTGAATCTTCTCTCTTAAAAACTGAACTCTGGCACATTTATTTGAGGTAGTTTTCTCTTCCTTTTCTGAGACTCTGTGTTCATGCTGTTGATTTTCTATTGATGCTCGGTAATGTGTTCCCTGACACCAATAACAATCAGAACCTTCCTTTCAAAACAGAACTGAGGTGAAGATCTGGAGATCCACACTGGAGTTGCAGTTGGAGATGGACTTGGAAATCAAACAAGTGCAAACCATATTGTTAATCAAAGTAGGCTCAAAAGAGATTTGCCTGGTAGCACTGCAGACAGCAGTCATAAAATTAAGTAAGTGCCTGTGGATAGTTACACAGGAAACAAATGTTTCTTTACTTGTAAGACAACAGACAATAGGTCTGTAGGCCCCTCTTGGAGAAGGGCTATCAGAATGGCCATTTACATACCCCACAGGCTTTCAGTGTCTTCTGTGAATCCTAACAGCTCCTCTTCTGGAGCTGCCAGAGACTGTCATTCATAGACCATAAAATAAACTAAGACTCAGGATCTCCTCATTGTTTTGAATTGAAGGCTAAATGTTTTCACTATCAGTAGGACTTTGTATTATGCCTGGGATTTGGAACAGGGGTGATATTGGCTCTTTTAAGTCTTCATTGGTTCATTCATTTGGCCAATGCACTCCTACTGAATTTGTGGTAAGTGTATGCTACCCTATGATACAAAAATGGTGTAGATACGTATCTTCTCATAAGGAAACTTTCCATATAAAAGGGGTGACATGAACATATATAGTAAAATGAGATACATATCAAGAGTGTAAATGTTGTGAAAATATTACATTAACTACCTTTTTCTTTCTTTCTTTCTTTCTTTTTTTTTTTTTTTGGTACCAGGGATTGAACTCAGGAGCACTTTACCACTGAGCCACATCCCCTGTTTTGTATTTTATTTAGAGACAAGGTCTCACTGAGTTGCTCAGCACCTTGCTTTTGCCGAAGCTGGCTTTGAACTCATAATCCTCCAGTCTCAGCCTCCCGAGCTTCTGGGATTACAGCAGTGAACCACTGTGCTGGCACATTAAGTACTTTTTAACTATCTTTATTTTGTTTTTCATGGCTGCAATGCATAAGACACTATAGACAGGAGATTGTACTTCCTGTTTCCAAATCTTCATCTCCTACTCATTATTTGACACACTGCAATGCAATCTGATATTCACCTTTACCAACCTATGGAAAATGGTCTTTGCAAATACCACCAATGACATCCTAATGTCAAAACGCTCAGTAGATCTTCAGTCTTCTAGTCTTCACTTCTTACTTTGCATTTTGTTCAGTATTTTCAAAGATAGACAAATACTCTCATCAATAATTTATTTCACCCCCAACTTCCCATATGGGTTTCTCCTGGTTCACCCCTGCCTTGCTGACTTCATTGTTGTAGGCCTATCTAAAGGCCCCTCCCATTACTCCTCTTTTCTCTTCCATCTCCTTGAAAAACCTCACACACAAATATATCTTCTATCACTTGTATGCTTTTGATGCCCAGATCTCTATTTTTAGCTTAAATACTGTGTGTGTGTGTGTGTGTGTGTGTGTGTGTGCTCTCTATATATAGATCAGATTTCTCAATAAGCAAAACCTCTCAGATATTTCTTAGGCATTCCAAACTCATATTTCCCAAATTGAATTTATTAAATCTTTCATACATTCCCCATCTCCCAAACCAGTACTCATCCTATTTTCTTTATCTCAGAATGCTTCCTCCTTAAAGGTGGTTCAGTGGCTCAAAGCAGAAAGCTAGTGGTCAGCTTTCCAACTTTTCTGCTGCTTGATAATCATATTCTCTTCATGGACAAAATTAATTAGGTCCCTTATTATATTTTACTTACACTATTGAAATAGACTCTTATTTATTTCCTTTTTTTTTTTTTTTTTTTTTTTTTTTTTTTTTTTTTCCTTTTCGGCTTGTCTTCTCTTCCAGTCCATCTGCTATACTGTAGTTGAATCATCTCTGAGGAAGTACCGATAGCTGAAGAGGTGCCCGCCTATGCCCCAATTTGTCAATAGATCCTATAAAACAGTACAGAAACTAAACCAAAGCTACAAATTCAGCATAATTTAGAGACATAGAATTCGAAACTTTAAACAAAGTTTAAGATTAAAAAAAAAAAAAAGAGCGGGAAACACAAAATCAGGCTGGGATCTCTCACACAACCATCTGGTACCTTCTATAACAAAGTCTTGCCACAAGAAAAGTGGTCCATGAACCATCATTGTTGGAGGGAGAAGAGAGGACCCAGGACTGATCTAGAGTTGGTCTAAAACTACTGCCAGAAAGATGAAGTTACTCTAGGAGGTCTGGAAAGGCTAAAAGTATGCCTAGTTGATAGGAACCTGGACTACAGGAAGAAACTTAAAATAGTTGGGATTCGAAGGAGCAGTCTTAAAAGGCATAGTCTCTGCAGAGAAAGGAAATATATAAAAGGAAAGGGAGAAACTCTACCTTGCTATTAAGTGATAAAGGGGGAAATAGGCAACATGGAAAGCAAGCGAGAAACAAACCTTCCGAAGACACAATGTCTGCTCATGGATCTCAACCAAGGAAAATGAAAGCCAGTGAGCATCTGCATATGGCATGACAGTTAAGTTGACTTTCAGCCCGCCATCTCTACCCCTTTCACAACACATGGAACTTTTTAGTTTTTCTTAAATACTATACCTTGTTGGGATTTCCATATTCCAGGAGCTTATTCTTATTTACAAGGCATTATGGTTTAGATGTGGTGTCCCCCATAAACTCACATGTGAGACAATGCAAGAATGTTCAGAGAAGAAATGATTGAGAGCCTTAACCCAATCAGTGAATTACTCTCCTGATAGGGATTAACTGAGTGGTAACTGAAGTGGTAGGGTGTGGCTGGAGGAGGTGGGAATTGGGGTGTGGCTTTAGGTTATATATTTGTATCTGGCAAGTAGAGACCTCTCTGCTTTCTGATGATGATGTGAGCTGCTTTCCTCTGCCATGGTGTTCTGTCTCACCTTGAACCCTAAGGAATGGAGCCTGATGTCTGTGGAGTGAGACCTCTGAAACAGTGAGCCTTCAAATAAACCTTTCCTTTTCCGCAGTTGTTCTGGTCACCTTTTAGCTACAGCAGAAAAAAAGCTGACTAAAATACAAAACTCACAGTTAGATTTTTAGAACTCCCTATATGGTTAAATGCAATTAGAGTCATAGTTAAACTGAGTTTCTTCATGCAAAGTCACAAAATAGTAACAGACAAAACAAAAACAAAGCAGAACCTAAAACCCCAGAATTCCAAGCAATTACTTTAGATATAAGGAATAAAAATGAACAAAATTGAATTTTTTTATAGGTGACTATATGAAAACCAAATTTTAAAAATGCTTATAGGAATGATGGGACCAGAGTAAAATATTTGCTTGGGTGATTTCAATGATTTGTGATGTCTAGCTATGTCATAAACAGATTAACCCACCTCTAATACTGCAAAATTTACTCAATAGTTATATCCAGGGGCAGAATATCTTTCTCTCTAGATACAAATAAAGACTAACACTCAGCATTTATTATCTCCCAGGACTCACTTCAAAGATGCCATTCAGATTATCTTCCCATTATTGGCACATGCTCTCTTTCTTGGGAATTCAATGAGAAGGTCATATAGTAATCATTTCACACAGGGTTAGATTTTAAAGTCAGGACATAACTATTACTACCATAGTATAACATAACTATTTTTATCCCTGTCTCTGAGGAATTTTGTCAGAGGATTTATTCACAATATGTCAAGTTATTTTATGCTACTCCAAGGGAAATAATGAACTTTTTCATGGATAAGGTCAATATATGAATTTATTTGACGTGGATTTGGTTTTATGAGAGTTTGGAATGAGATGGCCATTCACTGTGTGAATCTAGGAAGGCTTTTTCAATTCTAGTTTTATAAGATAAAGAAGGTCACTTTTTTCATTTGTAAATTATTTGTGAGGATTGGGGCACTCCAGGGTATAAGTGATCTGAAATAACAAATGATATCAGAATTAGAAGTGAAGGGGAAAACATACATAATGTTGAGCCAAACTGCCAAATTGGGTTGTAGAGAAACTGAATTTTGTTCATGGTGTCAAGAATTTCATCAATGTAATAAAAAATATGGTGATATTTTATTTCATAAATTAACTGATAAAAATTTTCTGAATGGACTCCAAGAAGTTAAATGATGGGTATGAGGACCATGATTCTCTGGAACTTGCAAAGAAAATTTTTGCACGAATGTATTCTTCTGGCTTTTTTCTTTTTTTTTCCCCCAGAGAAAATCACTATCCTTTTCATCAGATTCTCAAAAACATCCATCAGCCAAAACCATTTAAGAAACTTTGCTTTTGATAGAGGTAGGGAAAGTCTGTCAAGATATGTCAGTGTCTTGGGAAAAGGACTATTAGAGAAAAACACCATATGTGCTTTGGAAGAAATAAATAAGTAAGAACATTTATTTCAGACGGTCAGGCAAAAAGTAGACATATCCACACTAATTAGAATAAAGGTATATCACTATTAACATTGTATTAATTACCTGATAAAGTCTGGGTTATTTTGTCTAAAGAATGATCAATGATAAAGGAAATAATGTCAAGCTACAAGAAAAAAATTAACTAGAGAAATGATCTATTTCTGAGTTAGACCAAATGATGGAATGCTGAAAGTATCATAGTTTATCATACAGAAAATGCAAGACAGCCCTGGTTGTTGGATGAGAGCCACAAGGACAGACTTTGGACAATTTGCAGTATCCTATCAGGCAACAGAATTTATACAACAGATGAACTGAACATAACATATTTGTTTTCAAGTTTTTATTTGTTTTGCTCCAAGTGGGAAGTGCTCAGTGATCTAATGTCACAGGGAAATGCTTATTAACAGTAAAACGGTGTTAATTTAACAGCAATAGTTGTAGGACTCCAGAAGCTTGATTATGAAATTGTTCTATCTAGTTTCATATCTTAATCATTATCATCAGAGCTAATATTAAGCAGACTTAATCCAGAAGAAAACTTCTTACATAATAGGTGCTATTATTAGGCTTGCGTTAAGGAAAGGGAAACTGAGGCTGTAGATAATTAATTTACTTGCCTAAGGGGGTGCACACCTAAGCCGGTGTGTGGCTAAAACTCATTCTTCAGTTACCAAAAACTTAGTCCTTGTCCCCAATGCCAATTCAATAAGTACATGGTTTTGAGAAAAAGGAAAAAGATGTTCTATTCCTTTGCTAGCAAAGGAGAAACACAGGGGACTCCTGTCCCAAAGACTGTGATTCTGCCCATCAGGAGAAACAGGGGGATTTTAAAGGAGCTCTTCAAAGGTTGCCTTCCTGGTGTGTCCTGACAGGGGGTCCCAGGGCACCCTGATGGTGTGTTAACATTCACTTGTTAATTCGGGAGATATTCACTTCCAAGATCCTCTGGCAGATATCTCCTTCCTGTGGAGCACAGATAGCTCAGGGTAATTTTGTTCCCTGCCCCCGGATTAGGAAGCAGGAGAGGGAGAAGAGAAAAAGGAAAACTTGTTCCTTTTAAAAATAAGCCTTGGAGCCATATTCAAAAGGCCAAGTGAACGACTGTGCACTCCTATTAGCATATTGCATGTATCCAGCTGTGTGTTTCCATTTTAGTTTTGAGAGTACATTAAGAGAGGGAATGTGGGAGAGGAGATCCAAGATAGTGGACTAGAGTGAGGCTGTGTTCCTTGTCGTTCTGTAACCTGGGTTTCAAGCATAGGAAGATCTGTTTCTCTGTGAGGCAGTCTTTGCTGCTCATCAAACCATTGTTTTTACCCCATTTGTCCACCTTGAAAACCCGCAGTCTGCCAGTATATTGACTATTTGAGTGCAGTTCACTCACTGACGGCCACCTATCAGACATTTGTCCATTTGCCTGGTTCTTGCCTGCCTATTGCCTGCCTTTCACCTACCCATCACACATGGCCTAAGGTCCACCTGATGATAGTCCACTGGTAGCCTGCAGACTGCCTGCAGAGCACCAGTGGATAGCCTGCTGCCTGCTGTTGCCTGGAAGTCCATTGTCACAGTACCTGTAGATTTGTTTATACATAGATGCCACCATTTTGGAATAACAGCCAGGACCTGCAGAACCCCTGGCTTGACTAACTGTGCCCCGCCTCTGAGACCCAGACCTGACTGACCATGCCCCATGCAGACTTGGCACCTACTGCCCGCACTGCAGCTCCCCATTTGCCAACATGTTTGGAAATCAGTGCAGCCATCTTGGATTATCCTGGAAGCAGATGCTGCCATCTTTAGGTGGGGCAAGTCCCATCCTAAGATGCCTCCTGAAGACTGGAAGCTCATTTTCAGTTACCTCTCATGCATCAGGTTACTAAAACCTGGGAAATTTGAACAGTATATGACTTTTTTATTGTAGATTTTTTTTCTCTCCTTTTTGAAATTTTTAAAGTTTCCATTTCTTTATTTTTCTTTTTCTATTTTCCATATGTTTACCTGGTTCCTCGGAGTCTCTTTCTCCCTTTTCTCACGCTAACAAAAAACTTCTTTTGATTCTACTTTCACCCTTCCTACAATCTAGTACTTCTATATACTCTTTTCTTATCCTATTAACAGTTACATCCGACGCTCCTTCCTATTCTCTTTATCCACCATTAGAAACTATCAACCTCATTGCAAATCTATTGGTTAAACTGTAAATAATAATCAAACTCATCCTCCCTATTTATTATGACAATACTGTTAATATCTTCATAGGGGCTGTTTGGTTTAGGGCTGCATATTGTCTGTACTGGGTGTGGCTAATACTGCTCTTCCCCTTAAAGAAGAGGTTTTGGAAACCTGCAGGGACAATATAAGCCTATGGGGGGATACTGTAATACCCCAGATCCACACTGCTAGAGGAGAAGATATGTGAACAACATTAAAGAACAAAGGAAGAAAATGTTCCAAACAAACCAAGAGTCTATATTAATAGAATCCAATGACAGCATGGTAGAAGAAATATCAGAAAAAGAGTTCAGAATACACATAATTAAAATGATTCACAAAGCAAAGGATGAGATAAGAGAGCAAATGTAGACAAGGAATAATCACTCCAATAAACAGTTAAAAGAGCAACTGTAGGAAGCAAAAGATCATTTCAACAAAGAGATAGACATTCTGGGAAAAAAAACTAAAACAAAAACAAAAAATCCAAACAGAAATCCTTGAAATGAAGGAAACAATAAACCAAATAAAAAACTCAATGGAAAGCATCATCAACAGATTAAATCCACTTGGAACACAGAACCTCAGACAATAAAGACAAAATATTTAATCTTGAGAATAAAGTTGTCCAAATAGAGAAAATGGTAAGAGATCATGAACAGAACCTCCAAAAATTGTGGGATATCATGAAAAGACCAAAGTTAAGAATTATGGGGATTGAGGAAGGCACAGAGATACAAAACAAAGGGATGAACAACATAGTCAATGAAATAATATCAGAAAATTTCCCAAACCTGAAGAATGAAATGGAAAAATCAACTACAACAAGTTTACAGAACACCAAATCCACAAAATTACAACAGATCCACATCAAGGCACATTGTAATGGAAATGCCTAACATACAAAATAAAGAGGATTTTAAGGGCTGCAAGAGAAAAGCACCAGATTACATAAAGGGGGAAACCAATATGGATATCATATTTCTCAACCCAGACCTTAAAATCTAGAAGGACCTGGAACAACATATTCCAAGCTCTTAAAGAACATGGTTGCCAACCAAGAATCTTATACCCAGCAAAACTAACCTTCAGATTTGAAGATGAAATAAAATTCTTCCATGATAAACAAAAGTTAAAAAATTTACAAATAGAGGAAAACCTGTGCTACAGAATATTCTCTGAAAATATTCCATGAGGAAGAAATGAAAAACAATGTAAGTCACCAAAGGAGGAACTACCCTAAAAGAGAAACCAATAAAGGAGAAATCAAGTCAAGTTAAAAACCAAAAATAAACCAAAATGACTGGGAATACATATCATACCTCAATAATAACCCTGAATGTTAATGGCTTAAATTCACCAATCAGAAGACATAGGTAGATTAGATTAAAAAGGAAGACCCAACAACATGATGCCTTCAAGAGACTTATCTCATAGAAAGGGACATCATCAGACTGAGGGCAAAAGGATGAGAAAAACATACCATGGACTCAATTAAAAAAGCAGGGGGGGGGGGTTCAAGATGGCGGACTAGAGGGCGGCTGCATTTCGCGTTGCTCCAGGATGCAAGATTCAAAAGAGGAGATAGTGAGAGACTTGGGACCAACTCAAAGCTGCTGGGTGAGTCTCTCCCATTGGGGAGGCGTCCCGGATGGGGCGGTAGCCCCGGAACGCAGGGAACTTTGTGAAGTAGAATTGTTCGGTGAGACGCCCCTCCCCCTGCTGGAGCGGTAAACACGGACAACTGGGATCATCGTAGAGGAGGCGGCTCAGCACAGCGCTTGGTCTCAGAGCAACCACTGGGGCTCCGGGCAGCTGCCTGAGGAGGAGCTGCGTGGCGAGCTGTTTAGACTCAGAGTGATCGCTCCTGAACACCGGGAGGTTGCCCGGAGGAAGAGGAGGAGCACGGCGGGTCGCTTGACCGAAGAGTGATTGCATCAGAGCCACAGGCGTTTGCCAGAGGAGGAGCTGCGTGGTGAGCTGTTTGAACTCAGAACGACTGCTCCAGAACACAGGTGGCCTGCTTGGAGGAGGAGAGCGGTGGGATGCTTGGTCTAGGAGTGACTGCATCAGAGCCACAGGCGGTTGCCAGAGGAGGAGGTGAGTGGTGAGTTGATTGGACTAAAAGCGACCACTCATGAACACCGGTGGCCTGCCTGGAGGAGGAGCGCGGTGGGTCACTTGGTCTCGGAGCCACCGCTCCTGAACACCCGGGGGGCTACCCCAAGGAGGAGGAGGAGGAACAGGGCAGGTCACTTGGACTTGGAGTGACTGCCTAGGGCTACGGGTGGTTGGCGGGAGGAGGAGACCCGAAGTGAGTTGCTTGGACTCCTAGTGACTGCGTCGGAAACCGGGCGGCTGTCCGGAGGAGGAGGTGTGTGGTGGGTCTCTGGGTCTCGGAGCTATTGTACGGAGCTCCAGGTGGTGGCTCAGAGGAGGGGCTGCATAGCCAGGCAATTGGTGCAGAGCAGGGTCCCAGGAGCTAGGTGGCTTCTTGCTGGAAGAGCCGCAGAGAGACACGCCTAGGGGCGGAGCAAAGTTTCCAGGGCTGCGGGCAGATTCTCTGGGAGAGGCAGTCTAAGGAGACTCGCCTGCGAAGGGTGAGGCTCCCAGGCCCAGGACATAGTCCGGGCCCCTGGGATCATTGCAGAGGAAGACAGCCCAGTCCAGGTGGTAGTTGTAGATTGACGGGAACCTCTAGGAGGGGAACTGACCAGCGAGACGTCCCCACCGAGTGAGCCTTCCCTGCCGGGGGAAGTTTTCCCACAGGGACAGTAAAACCAGAGACACAGGCACAAACAGGATTTGCCTCAGCTCGCAGTCTAGTTCCCCATTGGATGACCATTGGTCAACAAGTGGAGGCACCTCTGCCCACTAGCAGGGAATATACGCCACCTGAGGGTCACCACCCCTAGAGAGGCAGCTTCTTTGTGGAGCTCCGCATTATCAACTTCCTCCAAGACTTCAGGCTACTGAAGGATAAGAGGGGATATACTAGCAATCTTCAGGGATATTATAAGTCGATAGAGGAAATCTGCAATATCTTAATGACCCACTGATTCCTGAACAATATGAGAAAACAAGGGAAGAAAGTGCCCCAAACAAATCTAGATGTTACATCAATAAAATCCAACGACAGCATGGCAGAAGAAATGACAGAAAGGGAGTTCAGAATGTACATAATTAAAATGATTAGGGAAGCAAACGATGAGATGAAAGAGCAAATGCAGGCATTGAATGATCGCACCAATCGACAGTTAACAGAGCAAATTCAGGAAGCAAAAGATCATTTCAATAAAGAGTTAGAGATATTGAAAAAAAATCAAACAGAAATCCTTGAAATGAAGGAAACAATAAACCAAATTAAGAACTCCATAGAAAGCATAACCAATAGGAAAGAACACCTGGAAGACAGAACTTCAGATATTGAAGACAAAATATCTAACCTCGAAAACAAAGTTGAACAAACAGAGAAGATGGTAAGAAATCATGAACAGAATCTCCAAGAACTATGGGATATCATGAAAAGGCCAAATTTGAGAATTATTGGGATTGAGGAAGGCTTAGAGAAACAAACCAAAGGAATGAACAATCTATTCAATGAAATAATATCAGAAAATTTCCCAAATCTGAAAAATGAAATGGAAAATCAAGTCCAAGAGGCTTATAGGACTCCAAATACACAAAATTACAACAGACCCACACCAAGGCACATTATAATGAAAATACCGAACATACAAAATAAAGACAGAATTTTAAAGGCTGTGAGAGAAAAGAACCAAATTACATTCAGGGGGAAACCAATACGGATATCAGCAGATTTTCAATCCAGACCCTAAAAGCTAGGAGGGCCTGGAACAACATTTACCAAGGTCTGAAAGAAAATGGATGCCAGCCAAGAATCTTACACCCAGCAAAACTTACCTTCAAATTTGACGATGAAATAAAATCATTCCATGATAAACAAAAGCTAAAATAATTTACAAAAAGAAAGCCAGCATTACAGAACATTCTCAGCAAAATATTTCATGAGGAAGAAATAAAAAAGAAAGAAGCAAATCAGCAAAGGGAGGAATTATCCTAAAGGAACTGTCAAATAAAGGAGGAACCAAGATGTGTCAAAAATTTTAAATATGAACCAAATGACTGGGAATACAAATCATATCTCAATAATAACCCTGAATGTTAATGGCCTGAATTCATCAATCAAAAGACATAGACTGGCAGATTGGATTAAAAAGAAAGATCCAACAATATGTTGCCTGCAAGAGACTCACCTCATAGAAAGAGATACCCATAGACTAAAGGTAAAAGGATGGGGAAAAACATACCATGCACATGGACTCAGCAAAAAAGCTGGAGTATCCATCCTCATTTCAGATAATGTGGATTTCAAGGAAATGTTAGTCAGAAGGGATAAAGAAGGACATCTAATACTGCTTAAGGGAAGCATAAATCAGCAAGATATAACAATCATAAACATCTATGCCCCAAACAGTGGCTCACCCATGTATGTTAAACAAATCCTTCTCAATTTTAGAAACCAAATAGACCAGAACACAATAATACTAGGTGATTTTAACACGCCTCTCTCACCACTGGACAGATCTTTCAAACAAAAATTGAACAAAGAAACCATAGATCTCAATAACACAATCAATAATTTAGACTTAACAGACATTTATAGAATATACCATCCAACCAAGAGCGAATACACTTTCTTCTCAGCAGCACAGGGATCCTTCTCTAAAATAGACCATATATTATGCCACAAAGCTAATGTCAGCAAATACAAGAAGATAGAGACACTACCTTGTATTCTGTCAGATCATAATGGATTGAAGTTAGAAATAAATGAAAGAGTAAAAAACAGAAACTACTCCAACACCTGGAGATTAAACAATATGCTATTATATGATGAATGGATAACAGAAGATATTAGGAAGGAAATGAAAAAATTCTTAGAGGTAAACGAGAACAAAGAAACATCATATCAAAATCTCTGGGACACTATGAAAGCAGTACTTAGAGGAAGATTTATTTCATGGAGCGCATTTAATAAAAGAAGTAAAACTCAAAAAATAAATGACCTAACACTACAGCTCAAAGCCCTAGAAAAAGAAGAACAGACCAACACCAAAAGTAGTAGAAGACAGGAAATAGTTAAACTCAGAGCTGAAATCAGTGAAATTGAAACGAAAGAAACAATACAAAAAATTGACAAAATAAATAGTTGGTTCTTCGAAAAAATAAACAAAATTGATAAACCTTTAGCCACACTAACAGAGAAGACGAGAGAAAACCCAAATCACTAAAATTCGGAATGAACAAGGAAATATCACAACAGACACGACTGAAATACAAAGCATAATTAGAAGCTATTTTGAAAACCTATACTCCAACAAAATAGAAAATTTCGAAGACATCAACAGGTTTCTAGAGACATATGAATTGCCTAAACTGAACGAGGAGGACATACACAATTTAAATAGACCAATTTCAAGTAATGAAATAGAAGAAGTCATCAAAAGCCTACCAACAAAGAAAAGTCCAGGACCAGATGGGTTCTCAGCCGAGTTCTACAAAACCTTTAAAGAAGAGCTCATTCCAATACTTCTCAAAGTATTCCATAAAATAGAAGAGGAGGGAACTCTCCCAAACTCATTCTATGAAGCCAATATTACCCTGATTCCTAAACCAGACAGAGACACATCGAGGAAAGAAAATTTCAGACCAATATCCTTAATGAACATCGACGCAAAAATTCTCAACAAAATTTTAGCAAATCGCATACAAAAACATATTAAAAAGATAGTGCACCATGATCAAGTGGGTTTCATCCCAGGGATGCAAGGTTGGTTCAACATCAGGAAATCAGTAAATGTAATTCACCATATCAATAGACTTAAAGTCAAGAATCACATGATTATTTCGATAGATGCAGAAAAAGCATTTGATAAAATACAGCACCCCTTCATGCTCAAAACACTAGAAAAAATAGGGATAGTGGGAACATTCCTTAACATTGTAAAGGCCATCTACACTAAGCCCATGGCTAATATCATTCTAAATGGTGAAAAACTGAAAGCATTCCCTCTAAAAACTGGAACAAGGCAGGGATGCCCTCTTTCACCACTTCTATTCAACATTGTCCTTGAAGCTCTAGCCAGAGCAATTAGACAGACCAAAGAAATTAAAGGGATACGAATAGGAAAAGAAGAACTCAAACTATCCCTATTTGCGGATGATATGATTGTATACTTAGAGGAACCAGGAAATTCCACCAGAAAACTTTTAGATCTCGTAAGTGAATTCAGTAAAGTAGCGGGATATAAGATCAATGCACATAAATCTAAGGCATTTTTATACATAAGCGATGAAATTTCAGAAAGAGAATTTAGGAAAACTACCCCATTCACAATAGCTTCGAAAAAAATAAAATATTTGGGAATCAATCTCACAAAAGAGGTGAAAGACCTCTACAATGAGAACTACAGAACACTAAAGAAAGAAATTCAAGAAAACCTTAGAAGATGGAAAGATCTCCCATGTTCTTGGATAGGAAGAATTAATATTGTCAAAATGGCCATACTACCAAAAGTGCTATACAGATTCAATGCAATTCCGATTAAAATCCCAATGATGTACCTTACAGAAATAGAGCAAGCAATTATGAAATTCATCTGGAAGAATAAAAAACCCAGAATAGCTAAAGCAATCCTTGGCAGAAAGAGTGAAGCAGGGGGTATTGCAATACCAGATCTTCAACTCTACTACAAAGCAATAGTAACAAAAATGGCATGGTATTGGTACCAAAATAGACAGGTGGATCAATGGTACAGAATAGAGGACACGGACACAAACCCAAATAAATACAATTTTCTCATACTAGACAAAGGGGCCAAATATGTAATGGAGAAAAGATAGCCTCTTCAACAAATGGTGCTGGGAGAATTGGAAATCCATATGCAACAGAATGAAACTAAACCCATATCTCTCACCATGCACGAAACTAAACTCAAAATGGATTAAGGATCTCGGAATCAGACCAGAGACCTTGCATCTTATAGAAGAAAAAGTAGGTCCAGAGCTTCAACATGTCGGCTTAGGACCAGACTTCCTCAACAGGACTCCCATAGCACAAGAAATAAAAGCAAGAATCAATAACTGGGATAGATTCAAACTAAAAAGCTTTCTCTCAGCAAAGGAAACTATCAGCAATGCGAAGAAAGAACCTACAGAGTGGGAGAAAATCTTTGCCAATCATACTTCAGATAGAGCACTAATCTCCAGAATCTATAAAGAACTCAAAAAACTCTACACCAAGAATGCAAATAATCCAATCGACAAATGGGCTAAGGAAATGAATAGACACTTCACAGAAGAAGATCTACAAGCAATCAACAAACATATGGAAAAATGTTCAACATCTCTAGTAATAAGAGAAATTCAAATCAAAACCACCCTAAGATTCCATCTCATCCCAATTAGAATGGCGATTATCAAGAATACAAGCCACAACAGGTGTTGGCGAGGATGTGGGGAGAAAGGTACACTCATACATTGCTGGTGGGGCTGCAAATTAGTGCAGCCACTCTGGAAAGCAGTATGGAGACTCCTTAGAAAACTTGGAATGGAACCACCATATGACCCAGCTATCCCACTCCTTGGCCTATACCCAAAGGACTTAAAATCAGCATATTACAGAGATACAGCCATATCAATGTTCATAGCTGCTCAGTTCACAATAGCCAGATTGTGGAACCAACCTAGATGTCCTTCAATTGATGAATGGATAAAGAAAATGTGGTATATATATACAATGGAATATTACTCAGCCATAAAGAATGATAAAATTATGGCATTTGCAGGCAAATGGATGAAACTGGAGAATATCATGCTAAGTGAGATAAGCCAATCTCAAAAAACCAAAGGAAGAATGATATCGCTAATAAGTGGATGATGACACATAATGGGGGGTGGGAGGGGTTAGTGTTGGGGTTGGAGTTGGGTTTAGGGAGGGGGGCAGGAATGGAGGAAGGAAGGACTGTATAGAGGGAGGGGAGGGATGGGAGGGGTGGGAGGGAAGGGAAAAAATGGCAGAATGAATCAAAGAACATTACCCTATGTAAATTTATGATTACACAAATGGTATACCTTTACGCCATGTACAGACAGAGAAACAACATGTATCCCATTTGTTTATAATAAAAAAAAAAAAAGCAGGGGTTTCCATCCTTATATCAGATAAAGTGGACTTTAAGCCAAAGTTACTCAGAAGGGATAAAGAAAGACATTTCATACTGCTTAAGGGAAACATAAATCAGGAAGTCATAACGATTGTAAATATTTATGCCCCAAACAAGGGCACACCTATGTACATCAAACAAATCCTTCTCAATTCTGGAAACCAAACAGACCACAACATAATAATTCGGGGTGACTTTAACACACAACTGTCACCACTGGATAGATCTTCCATACAAAAACTAAACGAATAAACTATAGAAGTCAATAACACAATCAATAACTTATTCTTAACAGACATATATAGAATATTTCACCATCAATGAGCAAATACACTTCCTTCTCAGCAGCACATGTATCCTTCTCTAAAATAGACCATATATTATGCCACAAAGCAATCCTTAGTAAATACAAAGAAAGAAGAGCTACTAACTTGTATTCTATCAGATCATAATGGAATGAAATTAGAAATCAATGATAAAATTAAAACAGAAACTACTCCAACACCTGGAGACTAAATAATATGCTGTTGAATTAAGCATGGATAACAGAAAACATCAGAAAGGAGATAACAAAAAAATTCTTAGAGGTAAATGAGAATGATGATACAACATATCAAAATCTTTGGAACACTATGAAAACAGCACTAAGAGGGAAATTCATTGCATGGAATGCAACAAATAAATGAACTAACATTGCATCTCAAAGCCCTAGAAAAAGAAGAATAGAACAACACCAAAAGTATTAGAAGATAGGAAATAATTGATATCAATTAAGTTGCAACAAAAGAAACAATTCAAAAAATTGATAAAACAAAAAGTTGGCCTTTTGAAAAAGTAGACAAAATCAATAAATGCTTAGCCACACTAACAAAGAGAAGGTGAGAGAAAACTCAAATTACTAAAATTTGTGATGAAAAAGGAAATACCATGGCAGACACCACTGAAATACATAACATAATTAGAAGCTACTTTGAAAAGCTATACTCCAACAAAATAGAAAATCTTGAAGACATTGACAAATTTCTAAAGACATATGATCCTCCGAAACTGAGGACATAAGTCCTCCTGAGGACATACACAATTTAAAATGATTCATTTCAAGCAATGAAATAGAAGCATCAAAAGCCTACCAACTAAGAAAAGCCTAGGACCACACAAATTCTCAGTTGAGTTCAGCAAGACCTTCAAAGAAGTACTTATACCAATATTTCTCAAAGTGTTCCATGAAATAGAAAAGGAGGGAACCCTTTCAAACTCATTCTATGAAGCTAGTATCACTCTGATACCAAAATGAGACAAAGACTCATCAAGGAAAGAAAACTTTAGACCAATATCTCTGATGAACACAGATGCAAAAATCCTTAACAAATTTCTGGCAAATCACATACAAAAACATATTAGGAAGATAGTGCATGATGATCAAGTAGGGTTCAACTTGGGGATGCAACGTTGGTTCAATATCTGGAAATCAATAAATGTAATTCCTCACATCAATAGACTTAAGGTTAAGAATCATATAATTATATCAATAGAGGCAGAGAAAGCATTTGACAAAATACAACACCTCTTCATGCTCAAAACACTAGAAAATACAGGAACAGTAGGAACATACCTCAATATTGTAAAGACTATTTATTCTAAGCCCACCACCAACATCATTCTTAATGGAGTAAAACGGAAAGTATTCCCCCTAAAAACTGGAACAAGATGCCCTCTTTCACCACTTCTATTCAACATCGTGTTTGAAATACTAGGCAGAGCAATTAGATGAAAGAAATTAAAGGGATACGAATAGGAAAAGAAGAACTCGAGCTATCACTGTTTGCTGATGACATGATTCTATATTTAGAGTATCCAAAAAACTCCACCAGAAAACTTCTAGAACTAATAAATGAATTCAGCAAAATAGCAGGATATAAAATCAACACTAATAAATCTAATGCATTGTTATTCATAAGTGATTAATCCTCTGAAAGGGAAATGAGGAAAACTACTCCATTCACAATAGCCTCAAAACAAAAACCAAAAAACAAAACAAAACAAAACAAAAACTTGGGAATCAATCTAATGAAAGAGATGAAAGACCCTCTACAGTGAAAACTACAGAACACTAAAGAATGAAATTAAAACCTTAGAAGATGGAAAGATCTCCCATGTTCTTGTATAGGCAGAATTAATATTATCAAAATGGGCCATAGTTCTTAAGTTGCTATACAGATTTAATGCAATTCTAATTAAAATCCCAATGACATTCCTCATAGAAATAGAGAAAGCAATCATGAAATTCATCTGGAAAAACAAAAGACCAGAATAGCCAAAGCAATCCTGGGCACGAAGAGTGAAGCAGGAGGTATCACAATACCAGACCTTAAACTATACTACAGAGCAATAGTAACAAAAACAGCATGGTATTGCCACCAAAACAGACAGGTAGACCAATGGTACAGAATAGAAGACACAGACAAAAACCCACATAAGTATAGTTATCTCATACTAGACAAAGGTGCCAAAAACATACAATGGAGAAAAGATAGCCTCTTCAACAAATGGTGCTGGGGAAAGTGGAAATCCATATGCAGCAAAATGAAATTAAACCGCTATCTCTCATCCTACACAAAACTCAACTCAAATAGATCAAGGCCCTAGGAATTTGACCAGAGACATTTCACCAAACAGAGGAAAAAGTAGGCCCAAATCTTCATCATGTTGCCTTAGGACCAGACTTCCTTAACAAGACCCCCAGGGTGCAAGAAATAAAAGCAAGAATCAATAAGTGGGATGGATTCAAACTGAAAAGCTTTTTCTCAGCAAAGGAAACAATCAATAATGTGAAGAGAGATCCTACAGAGTGGGAGAAAATCTTTTCCACATGCGAGTGCTCAGATAGAGCACTAATCTCCAAAATTTATAAAGAAGTTAAAAAACTTTACACCAAAACCACAAAGAAACCAATCATTAAATGGGCTAAGGAACTGGGCAGACATTTCATAGAAAAAGATACACAGGTGATCAACAAATATATGAAAAAGTGTTCATCATCTTTAGCAATTAGAAAAACGTAAATCAAAACCACCCTAAGATTTCATCTCACTCCAATTAGAATGTCTATTATCAAGAACACAAGCAATAATAAGTGTTATCATGGATGTTGGGAGAAAGACTCACTCATACTTGCTGGTGAAGTTGCAAATTGGTACAGACACTTTGGAAAGCAGTATGGAGATTCCTCAGAAAACTTGTAATGAATCCACCATTTGACCTAGTTATCCCACTCCTTGGTTTATACCCAAAAGACTTAAAATCAGCATACTACAGTAAAGCAGTCACATCAATGTTCATAGCTGCTCAACTCACAATAGCTAGATTGTGGAACCAAACTAGATGCCCTTGAATTGATGAATGGATAAAGAAACTGTGGTATATATACACAATGGAATATTACTCAGCCATAAGAAGAATTAAATCATGGTGTTTGCTGGTAAATGGATGGAGTTGGAGAATATCATGCTAAGTGAAATAAGCCAAGCCCAAAAAATCAAAGGCCAAATGTTTTCTCTGTTAAGTGGGTGATGATACATAATGAAGGGTATATCAGGGGTTGGCAAGAGAAGAATGGAGGACTTTTGGATTGTGTAGAGGGAAATGGAGCGGGAGGGGGTGGGAGAAGGAAAGATAGTGGACTGAGACAGACAGTATTACCCTATGTACAAGTATGATCACAAACAGGAATGGTGTGAATCTACATTGTGCACAACCATAGAAATGAAAAGCTATACCCCATTTGAGTACGATGAATCAAAATGCAGTCCATAAAAATAAAAATAAAAAAAGAACTTAATGAGGCAAAGAGAGAGGGTGGGAGATGAATGTGGCTTAAGAGAATGGGGCACCATCTCTTGCCTGAAAACAGTGATTCAGATATTGTACACTCTAAATAAAATAAACAACACTAAAATAAATACACTAAAATAAAAAACACTAAAAGTGGTTTGTGTCAAACCTCAAAAACATAGCAAAGTAACATTACAGAACAACCTAAGAGGAAATTGTTTAGGGAAAGACACAGGAAATAGAGAAGTAGGAACTAAGGGGAAAAGAGAGAAAAGGAAAGGCTAGCAAAAACAGAAAAAGCCAAGTCAGAGAACAGACTAAACACTTCTAAAGGAGAGCAGGAACAGCTTCCTTTCCTTCATTCTCCACCTACGCAGGCACTTGAACGGAACTATGCGAAAATCTGTGAAGTACTGAGGAAGTGCCCACACTCCATTATCTTCTCTTCTGAGTTGTTTATTGAGAATCATTCTGAAATTCAAGGAAAACACTTTCCTTCCTCATAGATGTAGTTTTCTGCAGTTTGCCACCTTTAGATCTTTTATTTAATAAAGAATCAAATTTTAACTCACTTATGTTTTTCCATCTGTAATTTGTAATTACTTTATTACATTGTTTTCCTTCATATTTTTCTACTACTTTTTGTGATTCATTGCCTTCAAAATTTAATCAGTTGCAAATAAAATCAAGGGATTTACATAGTTCAGAATCATAGATAATTTCCTTTTAAATGGGATCACACATTTTTAATGAGTTTTAAATGATAACTTCTTTCCCTAACAATTGGCTAATAGTAACAATGGTAGTCTCTGACCATTGATAATATATCAGGCTCTGTGATAAGGTTTTATGATATATTAATTCATTTAATCTTTACAATCATCCTAACAGAAATATTGTGGCAGAGACAACTGGTTTGCCTGCTGTTATGGTTTGAATGTGAGGTGTCCCCCAAAGCTCCTGTGTGAGACAATGCAAGAAGATTTAGAGAAGAGATGATTGGGTTATGAGAGCCTTAACCCAATTAGTGAATTAATTCCCTGATGGGATTAACGAGTGATAACTAAAGATGGGTAGGGTCTGGCTGGAGGAGGTGGGTTACTGGGGGTGAGCCTTGGGGTATGTATTTTGTACCTGGCTAGTGGAGTCTCTCCTGCTGTCTGATCATCATGTGAGCCACCTCCCTCTGACATACTCTTCCTCCAATGTTCTGCCTCACCTCGAGCCCTGAGGAATGGGGCTAGCTGTGCATGAACTGAGTCCTCTAAAACCATGAGCCCCCAAATAAAATTTTCCTCCTCGTTTAGTCACAGCAGCAAAAAAGTTAACTAAAATACCTGCCAATCTACTTTTCCTTTATTATCCAAATTTTATACTAAATGACAGAGGCAGAGAACTACATTTCCAAATCTTATACCTTCTCAGTAGCCATGTGCTGAGCAATGAGATGTGCACAGAACTGATATGTGTAGCTCAGGCTGCTGTGGGTGCTCCTTCTAAACCTACCACCTGCAACTTCTCCCCTTCTCCAGTCTGGAATGCACATGATACCTAATGATTCAGTAGCCAACATAGACACTGGTGGCTCGAGGATGAAAGCTGGTGCTGAGCATGGGGGAGCAGAAATGTGGAAGTAACCTGGGTCCTGGATGACTTTCTGGATTCATCCTACCTGCTCTGCATTGCCTGTATCTGTCCAACTGTTGTTACAATGACTGATCAGTAAGTGTTATTTTGGATAGTCTACTTATATGATGTCCCACAGAATTCTTAATTGGGACGTGGTTGTCCTTATCTCAATTTTGTGGATAAAGAATCTTGCAACTTAATCATATTAAATAAATTTTATTACAACTGGCAAATAGATTCGAAATGACTCTAAAATCTAGTAATATAGTACTATATTACCAGTATAATGTTATACTACTATAATACAGAGAGATGTCATTTTATTGTGGATTTTTAAATCATGGAATTCAATAATTCTTTTCTAAGTTGCAATAATAATCCATAAAGGGTTAAAGACCAGGAGCTAATCAAGCCAAGTTCATAAGTAATTTCCCCAAGTGGGGCTGGGGAGATAGCTCAGCTGGTAGAGTGCTTGCTTTGCAAGCACAAGGCCCTGAGTTCGATCCCCAGTACCACCAAAAAAAAAAAAAAAAAAAAAAAAAAAATTTCACCAAGGGAACTGGATTTGTTCCTGTAGCCACAATCTGCTGCTGTCTTTGGCAATTCCTTTTTCCAGTCACACATAGCCCATTAATCACACAGGAAACTGGAATAGCATGTGTGAAACTCCTCTTCACCAACAGGAAATAACAGAGTACTTGCCCCATGTACTACATGTATGTGTAAGTGTATGTGTGTGTGGTGTGTGTACAAAAACACCTATATCCTAGCCATTCCAATGGGTTCACCTGTTACAATCCACTTTTCTTTCTTGCTTGTTCTTCTTTACTGCAACCGTGAATGTTTACTTCAAGACCTTCCCTGATTACCCCAATGCCTTCCCCAAAAGATTGGACCAATGGCATTAACTAAGAGAAGCCAAATCCTCCATAGATCAGGCAAAGTCAATCAGATTCTCCATTTTAATAACGAAAACTGTATAGTTGGCCCATGGTTGCCAAATTCGAAGTCATGTGTATTTTGACTCTATAGGAAAACTGATAGGCAGAAGAATGAATGAAATGGGCATATTTAAAGAATGTCGCAACACCCAGTCATACTAGTTCAATGTTCATAGTACCACTTGCCTGGTTACCTTCTGTTTATTCTTTCAACCTCAGCATCACTTCTTCTGAGCAACCTTTACTATTCTCTCAAAATCAGTTGGGTAATGCTTGTAAGATTTATTTCTACTTTGTATAATTTTGCAATTTTAAAACACTATAAATTAATTGGTTTAGGGTCTGTGCTCTGCCCTACAGTATAAATGACAAGACAGCAGAGACAATTTCTCTTTTATTTTCTGCTGCTTAGAGAATGCCTGGCACATAGAACTTACTCACTGTGTAGTCAACCTGAGAAAAAAAGAGCTACTATTCTTGAGCCTTGAAGCAACTTCCTGTCATAGTTGCAATTAAATGCCATGGTACTCTGTATCCCCTTTTGAGAGTCCAATAAATTAGTATATTTATTATGATGATAATAACCTCTCCTTTTCTTTCTTAGTTTCACTTGAATATATTTCTATTTCTTGAAAACAAAGGAAATATAATGAGAATGTGCATAGTGTAGGTGGGTTAGGTAAATGGAAAAAGGAAAGGCCAATGATTCAGAAAAGTGGAAATTGCATTTTGTGAAATAATAATAGATATCTAATTAATTCACCACTGTGTCTTCTTAAAATGAGTGTAATTATTCTTATGATAATAGTAAATCAAACATATTTTAGCTGGCAGTTGTTATAAGAATATCTGTTGACATGGCACAATTTTAAATGAATGGGAAAGTTTGGAGAATAATGTAGATTTTCTTCACTGACATTTATTTCAACTCTAAAAGGAAGAAGTTTAAGGGTTACTTTTGCCAACAGTAAGTACAGGAAGGGATGTTTTATTCAAAAGCTCATTTGGGTGGCTGGCATGTCCGCTAGAACCTCCTAATTGAGGGTAATAATGATTTAAGAACCTTCTGTTCAACCTCTTAAATAAATGCAAATTCCCAACATATTTTGTGCATTCATTTAGAGGTAAATTATAAACAATGAAAATCATAAACAAATCATGCTGGCAAACAGGGAATAAACAGGTTTATATCTAGCACTTTGGAAGAGGTGGTTGCCTAGGACAATTTAAGCTAAGAAATGACACACCTTTGCTTTCCTTGAAATCATTCTTCATATGTGACAGATGGCACCAAATCAATTGCTGATCAGAGAACAACACTTGGCATTTTATCCTGTGGGTGGGAGGAAAAGAATGTTTAAATTTTTAGGGGAAAAACAGTGCACAAACAGATTGGCCTACGGAGACTGAGAACAATGCTAAGAGAAAGAATTATCTTTCCATTTAATGACCAGAAAACCAGTGAACAGAAATCTGCCTTGAAGCTTGTCAGAGTTCAAGTCAAAAAGATAATTTCACTTGCACTTATATCCCTAGAACTTCATGTTTAATTTCAAATTACTGGTATCATTAGTTACATATTCCCTCCTTTCTTGGGTAAACCTACATGACAGTATGTGTGGTAGAAAAATTAAGGACTGAGATGACAACTGGTGTTCAAGCCCCACCAAAGTACTTGATTGTCATTTTACTAGCCTTCTCCTTGTAAGTTATATGTCATCCGGGAGGAAAAAAAAATCCCATGGTCTCTTTTCTCTGTCCTCATCATTTCTTAGGCTGTTTGTGCTGAGTTGATGTGGACCAGGGCCCCCAGTCTCTTACACTGGTGCCACTTCTGCCCTTTGCCACTTGCCTCTATCTTAGTTCTTCTATGTGTGCCCCATGCCCAATGTGAGGGCCATTGAGAGTGATCATTATGCACCAACGATAGAACACTCAGAAATACTGAGTGGTAGATACCTTGCGGATTTGCTTATACAGGGAGGGAGGTGTGGGTGTGTGTGAATCTTTTCCTGAAGTTAGTTGATGTTAAGGATAAAATTCTCGAAGTCCAACACTTCTTATATAAATAAGGAGCAGTTCATGTAAGAAACTTGAGTCTGTGGAGGTATATGTGGTTGGCACAGATGTTCATTGTACCTGAACAAATCCAAGGCACCCATCACATTTTGACTACAAGATATGTCAAGTAGAAAGCTGTCTGTGACTAATACCAGTAAAAATTAAAGGACAAGCAAAGTGCCCGCAGACGTGAGTCTTGTTTATGTGTGAGTGTGTGTATTTGTCACTGCTGCTAATCCCTTCCCTCAGAAATGCATCACAATGAAATTTCTTAAAACTATTCAGCCTATGGGTGGTGATAGAGAGAAGGGTGGAGAAAGCAGTATAAATTACTGGTGTTGGTTGTCATTATGGGGGTCTAGGGCCAGTCCATGTTAAGACATTTAACTCTTGTTGAGGGCCCAATGAGAAATGCTGGTCTCCCAGCCATGTTGTATAGAAACGGTGCTTATCATTTTATGTGGAATCTGTCCTTCCCATAGTTCTTCCACTAGTTGCCTCAATTATGAGATCTGACTTCATCTCTAGATAAGAGGGGAAATAGCCTCTTAAAGAACCTGGACTTAGACTTATGTGAGATTAGGTTTTAAAAGGGGAATTTTAATTGAAATTCTCACATATTTATATTTGACCAAAAGTATCTCTGATTTTTTTTTTTTTTTTTTTTTTTTTTGTAAGTCAACTTAAACTGTGTTGTCCTGCAGTAATAAACAGCCTCCAAATTTTAGCAGCCTGAGAACAAAGGCTCATTTCTTTTTCATGTTCCATGTTGGTTGGACTTACCCATCAGAAATCTGGGAATCATCCTTGATATTTCCTCCTTCCTTATCATCCACTTTCACTCATTTTTCTCTCTAAATAATCAAGTTTATTCATCTCCACTCTCACTACTTTGGTGCACAGTGCCATCATCTCTTTCTAGACAGAGGAAACATCTCCTCATGGTCTTTTCGTTTGGACTTTTTACTCCCTCAGTCAGTTCTCCATGCAGTATGAAGGGAGATTTTCGTAAAAATTTATCCCTGTAATTGTATCTCTCTGTTTAAAACCCTCTATCACTCTTAGAGCACCACGGGAAAACTTTCAGATTGACCACTCTAGTCCCTTCCAGCCTCATGTTGTTTTCTTGTCCTTGCTCTCTCCATCTTAGCTACAGTGACTTTCATTCCATTTCTCATGCTCTTTCTCCGGTACCTTTCCTTGGGACTCTCACAACTGGTGCTTGCTATGACTGAATCACTGTCTTCCTTGCTGTTTCTACCTGCTACATCTATTAGTGGTTCCATATTAATCTAGAAAGCCTTAGATGAAAAGTCAATTTCTCAGAAAAACCTTTCCTTCTGACCAGGTCAAGTGCTCTCAATTCATTTCTACTGGGAACTTATTAATTTTCTCCTCTGGCACTTAAGACAAATGAATTTGAGCAGTCTCTTTGAAATTTATTGGACATATGACTATAGCCAGTTTTTTCTTTCTTTCTTTTCTTTTTTTTTTTTTTTTTTTGCCTTGAACTGATATAGCTACATGGGAAAGGGGAGGTTTTCATAATCCACCTTAAAACCTTTTCCACTTGGGATATAAAGCTCCTCTCAAGGACTCCCTATAGAGTTTGCATTGCATATTGCAGGCTCCTCAAAACAAATATTTAGTGGAGTCATGGATGTAAACCTGGACCATTATATTTATTGCAAAATAAATCTTGTGGTAGAGCAGTTTGGAGACAATTAAGGCATGGTAGTAAGCACAAATAATTTCTAAGTAGGCATTTTCTCCTCTCCTGATAGTGCTTCTCTGCTCAGTAACAGGGGACAAATTAAAACAGATCAAACTTAGAATTCCAGCATCTCTGGGGCTTGCCTCTGGATTGTGAAAGGAATCATCTGGGTACATTCTAAATTTTGAAGAATTAAATGGGAAAAGACTTGGCTGAGAGTTTCTAGGTATATAGCTCCATTAAACTCCTTTAACTATTAACATGGAGTTTTTCATAGGTTTCTTGTAAGATGTGCACTTACAGTAACCAGAATTCATTAATGTAATTTCTGAGTATTTCCTATACTTACATTTACATCAAGCAATAGGTCCTTCCACAAGCTTAAGAGTTAACAAAACATTCAAAAAAATAATGAGAAATTTATTTTCTGGAGGCGAGAAGAATAAAATAGTATAAGGCAGGCCCAAAATGGCTATAGTTAGGCTTCTTCCTAGAGGACTATGTTTTTAAGTATGTAGCCAAGTCACGAACACCATGATTCAGTGTTTGTACTCAACATTATAAACATTTACTTGTGAACATGTGCCCATTTAATGTAACTTGTTGGCAATATACCTTCTTCGTTTGGCATGCATATAAAAAAGTCCTATGGAAATGACTCAGGGGACAAAATGGAATTGATTTGGGGCTGAGCCTGGAGGCTGGGATGGGGGGGCTACTGCCACCTCTGAATGAAGAATGTCTACTATCCCAAGTGTGCCTCACATCTTCCTTTACCTGCTGGGATCCCAAATCTGTTTTCCAGGATCTGAACCTCTACACAACATTTTTTTTTTTAAAAAAAGCAATAAAATATCTTATTAGCAATACCTAGAAATGTAGTGAGAACGGGCATGGCTTGATGTTTGTATTCCTTTTCCTGAAACCTCTGTTTTTGGTTTTGTTTTTCAGTAGTAGAGATATCAAAAAAATTTTTTCACTGTGTCTTCAATGGGTCTCAAGTGAAGTTTTTTTTTTTTTTTATCAACATGTACGTAGCAATAATTATGAAAAAACTTTTTATCTTTTGATAATCAGTATGTGCCAAGACATGGCAATAGAAAGAAGATAGAGCATACCTGAAACTTACACATTTAAGACATAAATCTTCAAGTTATTACCTACTGAAAGAAGAAAAGCCACTTAAGACACATATAGCTGACATTTGGTAAAGAGGTTTCAACCCAACCTATGTTGGCATTTTATTTGAAAATTATTTTTCCCTGTGGTTGCTTCTTGCATTAAAAGACTCTCAGCATATGCTTTTCCCCTCCTTGATAGAATACGCAGTTGATTAACTGAGTATGCAAGTGGAATGTTCTTGTGGAAAAAAAAAAAGTGAATAAAGCCTGCACAATCTTTAATTGGTGCTTAAATTCAAGCAGCTGTCTTTCTGCAGATAGCCTGGGCCCAAGAGAACCTGCTTAATGTAGCGCTCAGGCCTTGTTCCAAGCATCTTCCCCCTTCTCTATTCCTAGAGCTAAGATTTGTATATTTTCCTTAAATTGACCTCCTCTGTTAGAAATAAAAATATGTGTGAGAAGCTTCTAATATAAAATGCCATCTTGTTGCTGGAGTGGACAGCAGTCCTTGTTGAAATACTAGTTCTTGGCTTTACATTTGCTAGCTAATTATAAACAGAGTTTAGTCCTTAAACACAACAGAGTTTACTGGTTGTTTCCCTCCTTTTCATTGTAGAATGTTTATAAGAAAACTCTTCCTAGTATGCACTTACTTTTTCTGCCTTCTAATGAGCAGACGATGCTTTTAGAATTTAATAAATCATATTTTGGTTGTCTCTAGGTGTTAAACTACGTTGATTAAGGGGTTCAGAGAGTCAAAAGATTTGAAGGGGTTTATTTCATCTTGCTATCCTGAAGTGAGATTATAGATTTATTACTGAACTGAGCTGATAAAATATCCCCTGGTTTAAAGATCATTAGCAGGAAGATTTTTAAAACTACCCCAAAACATGGTCCATACCAGTGTATGGTCTGAAGAAAGAGTGTATTGGCATCACCTGAGACTTTTTAGAACTGCAAATTCTCTGAGGTTGGGCTGGAATTCCTGTTTGCAGGAGTCTTTCAGGTGATTCC
Source organism: Sciurus carolinensis (assembly GCF_902686445.1). Lineage (NCBI taxonomy): Eukaryota > Metazoa > Chordata > Mammalia > Rodentia > Sciuridae > Sciurus > Sciurus carolinensis. The sequence continues at coordinate 136,264,151 of NC_062216.1, forward strand.
TATGTCTGCTGAAGTCTGAGAAACACTGGACTGAACAAGAGAAGCAGCTGCATGTCATGGATGGTTTGATTGTAGAATCTGGAGTCAGGCTGCCTGAGTTCGAAGCTTGAAGTCTCAGAATGCAGTGTGACTTTGGTAAGTTATTTCTGTCTCAAGTTTTTTCATCTGTAAAAGTAGGATTAAAAGAAGCACCCATACTCATAGATCGAATCTTGGGATTAAATGAGTTAATACAAATAAAACATTTTAAGTTGTACTAGGGATATTAGTAGCACTAGTAAGTGTTACTCCTTATTATTATAAATTCATGTATGAAAATCTCTGGCAACAGTTTTGTGTTCACAAATGTTTGTAAGTTATTCAGAGTCAACCCAAAGCTTTGCTGGAAATCCAAAGAAATCACAAGACTTTTTGAGGTTGGAATAATGTTACATCATTATTTATTCTAATCAAGAATTACATTGTTTCAGCATGTCTTGAAACTCATGTGAATTTGTGAAAAAAAAAGGGGGGGAGCACATGAAAGAAAAATTAAAATGTTATAAATTTTGCTTTGTGAGTCAGAGTTTGAGCACAAGTTCTATACCTTGTTAGCTTTTAGACTCTTACTGACTTTTTTTTTCTGTGAAAAGTGCTTTTTGTGTCCTATTGTATATTTCCTACTCCAAACTAAGAAGTACTCATTTATCTTCTAGGTTGCAAAGATTGTCTTCTGTGTTTTCTTCTCATAATTTTATACGTATAGTTTTCCTTTAGATCCATAATCTACTTTGAGTTAATTTTCGTGTTTGTGGTGAGATGTGAATTTTTGCTCATTTTTCCCTTTATGAACATGTAGTTCAGGCACAATTTGTGCAAAAGGGTATCCTTCCCTCCTGAATTATATGTGCACCTTTACAACTCAGCTTACTATATGTGCTGCTCAGTCTGAACTCTTTGTTCTGATCGTTTATGTATCTGCCTTACAGGAACACTCAGTCTTGATTACTTTAGCTGTATAGTAAATTTTGAAATACAGTAGCAGAACTCCAATCTCTTGTTATTTTACCATGATTTGGGCTATTCTATATACTTAACATTTTCAGGTAAATCGTACAATCAGCATCTCATTTCTTTTAAAAAATACCTACTAAGATTTAATCAGGTTTTCTTTCAACCTAGATCAATATGTGACAAGTTGATATCTTAACAATATTTTATCTTTTAATCTATAAACATTACAAATATCTCATATCCATATGGTTATGTCTTTTCTAATTCTCTCAGCAATGTTTTGTATTGATCAATGTACATCTCTTTCACATATTTGCTATTTTCTCCCCAAGTATGAAATACTTGAAGCACTATATAATGGTAAATTCATATTTCTGTTTCCTAGAGTTTTTTTTTAATTTACAAGTACAGTTAGTTGCTATTTATCCTACTACTTTGTTGTATTTCAGAGGCATGCAGATAATAAATAATAATATGAATATTCATGTGCCAACCTTCAAGATTATGAAATAAGATATTATAGATACAATTGAATGTGAATGTTGAACACATTTATGTGTCATTCATCTTAAAAATAGTTTTGCTGAATATGCAAATACCTATAAGCAATATATAAGTATTATGGTTGATATTAATTTATCTTGATTTTATATAATTGGTATCAAATTGTACAGTACTCAAAGCAACTTTTATTTTTGTCACTCTTAATATATATGTGAGATTTACTTATAAGTTTTATAACTCTAAATGAAATTTTGGGTAGTACAAATGTATTTTTTAATTTAAATTTATTTTTAACTGACATAAAAACAAAAATACTACACATTAATGGTGTAACATTATATTTCAAGACATGTATACATTAATGCTTGAATCATTAAAACATATCTATTTCCTCATTTATCATTTGAACATAATGTTCAAAAATTTTCTTTCATATTCCCATACCTATTGTATTAATGTTAATTTTCTTCTTTCATCTGTTAGCATGGATGGTTATTATGTTTCACTATATAATAGCACAATGTTAATGTGTGTTTATGAGCTTTCTGTGCATCCTAATCTTGCAACAAACACAGTTTAATAATCAGTGATTTAAAAGTAACATTAGCACAAACTTTTAAAAAAAGTCTCACATAATGGTAGCATCCTATTTTTTGCAAAAAAAAAAAAATTGGTATAAAATCTTTGGTGATTATATGATAAATGGAGTTTAATTTTCAAGTGTTAAATAATCTTTACATATCTAGATGAACCCATATTTTTGATAGTTTATATACATTACTGTACTCTTTTTACCAATATTATATTTAGGATTATTATATCTTTGTTAATTAATATAATTCTCACATTATTTTTCTTTTGTCAATTATTCACATATATTCTTCCATTAGTTTTTGTATAACATGCCTATATGACAATTTTAAGTATAGACATGTTTTGTTAGCAAATTTTAATATTTACCTGAAAATATATTGGACATGAATTTTTGTATATCATAGGCTTATTGCTTTCTAAATTTTAAATGGTACAAAAATATATTCTCAGATCATCCAATGGCCTCTACCAATTTCTGCACATACCACTAGAAGATGTTTGGTATGTAGAAAATGTTAAAGCCATTCTATTATTTTTCACCATAAAATAATGATGCAGTATCAGATATAAATGACATCTATAATGTGTACATGCAAAGAAGCTACCATGTAAATCACCATGAAACTGGAGTTTAAAGATATTTTAACTTATTAAGATTGGTACTATGCTAAGTTCCTTGGCATCAGAAAACCCTGGGGCCCAGGGAGTGGGAGGGAATACATTAGTAATAATGCAGCCTCCTTTAAAATAGATCAAAATACCATCAGAAAACCACTCCATTCACAATAGCCTCAAAAAAAAAAGTAAAATAAAATGTTTGGGAATTAATCTAACAAAAGTGGTGAAAGACCTTTATAATGAAAACTACAGAACACTAAAGAAAGAAATTAATGAAAACCTTAGAAGATGGAAAGATCTCCCATGTTCTTAGATAGGTAGAATTAATATTGTCAAAATGGTCATACTTCCAAAGGTGCTATATAGATTCAATGCAATTCCAATTAAAATCCCAATGACATTCCTCATAGAAATAGAGAAAGCAATCATGAAATTCATCTGGAAGAATAAGAGACCTCAAATAGCCAGAGCAATCCTCAGCAGGAAGAGTGAAGCAGAAGGTATCACAATGCCAGACCTTAAACTATACTACAGAGCAACAGTAACAAAAATGGCATGATATTGGCACCAAAATAATCAGGTAGACTAATGGTACAGAATAGAAGACACAGGAAAAAAACCCACATAAGTACAGTTACCTTGTACTAGTCAAAGGAGAAACATACAATGGAGAAAAGATAGCCTCTTCAACAAATGGTGCTGGGGAAAGTGGAAATCCATATGCAGCAAAATAAAATTAAACCTCTATCTCGCATTCTACACAAAACTCAACTCAAAATAGATCAAGGCCCTAGGAATTAGACCACAGACCCAGCACCAAACAGAAGAAAAAGTAGGCCCAAATCTTCATCATGTTGGCTTAGGACCAGACTTGCTTAAAAAGACTCCCAAAGAGCAAGAAATAAAAAGAAGGAACATAAATGGGATGGATTCAAAGGAAAAAGCTTCTCAGCAAAGGAAACAATAATGTGAAGAGAGAGCCTACAGAGGGAGAAAATCTTTTCCATATGCACTTCAGATAGAGCACTAATCTGCAGAATTTATAAAGAACTCAAAAAATTTAACACCAAAAATACAAAGAACACAATCAATAAATGGGCCAAGGAACTAGACAGACACTATATAGAAGAAGATATACAGGTGATTAACAAATATATGAAAAAGTGTTTAACATCTCTAGTAATTAGAGAAATGCAAATTAAAACTACCCTAAGATTTCATCTCACTCCAATTAGAATTGCTATTATCAAGAACACAAGCAATAATAGGTTTTGGCGTGGATATAGGGAAAAAGGCACACTTGTACATTGCTGGTGGAGTTGCAAATTGGTGCAGCCACTCTGGAAAGCAGTATGAAGATTCCTCAGATAACTCAGAATGGACCCACCTTTTGACCCAGTTATCTTACTCCTCGGTTTATACCTGAAGGACTTAAAATCAGCATACTATACTAAAGCAGTCACATCAATGTTCATAGCTGCTCAATTCACAAGAGCTAGACTGTGGAACCAACCTAGATGCCCTTCAACAGATGAATGGATAAAGAAACTGTGGTATATATACACAATGGAATATTCAGCCATAAAGAAGAATAAAATTATGGCATTTACAGGTAAATGGGTGGAATTGGAGAATATCATGCTAAGTGAAATAAGCCAAGCCCAAAAAACCAAAGGCCGAATGTTTTCCCTAATAAGTGGATGACGATATATAAAGGGGACGGAGGATGGGGGGTAAAAGAAGAATGGAGTAACTCTGGATTATGTAGAGGGAAATGAGAGGGAGAGGTGGAGGCATGAAAGATGGTGGAATGAGACAGACATCATTACCCTATGTGCATGTATGATTACATGAATGGCGTGAATCTACATCATGTACAACCACAGAAATGAAAAGTTACACCCCATTTGTGTATAATGAATCAAAATGCAGTCTTTAAAAAAAAAAAAGAAAAATATTACTATCAATGCTATCATTTGGAGAAACTTTAGTATATATCACCATCATATTATCTTCTCTGGCCCTGAGTCATGCATTAAGTCAACGTTTTTCCTAGTATACTAATATAGTTTTTAGTGTCGAGTTTTGATTTAGATAGTGAATTTGAGCAAATATTTGCAATGCATTATATTGAATATTCATATCTAAAAATTGGGGTAGGGAGGGGTACTTTAAACCTTTAGCTTGTTTCACATGTTTTAGCATGCAGCATTACACATTTGATTAAGTTTATTCTAATTCCTATTATTTGATTTATAAGCTATTTAGAAGTGCTTTTACATTTTTTAAGCAAGCTTATTCTTAAGTTATTTTAAAAGTCATCTATACCTAAATAAAGTAGCTTATTATTCAAGATTGTGCACATGTACATGTTTCTTACATGTTTTATTTCTATTTGTTTGAAGCTTATTTTAGATCTTATGACATGATAAATTGTTTGAAAGTGAATCATGTGAGCTTTATAAAATTGTACCACCTATAATTTTGGAATGTATAGTTCTATATATGCACCATCATAGCAAATTTTTATTGTCTGCCAAATGTGCCAATTACTAATGGAGGTGTGCAGATATTTTAAATATTCCCACTGTGAGAGTAGAATTTTTAATAACTCCAGATACTTCTCTGTTATATTCTAAGATTTGTTCTTAGGTCAATGTTGGTTTAAAATGTTTTATTTTCCAATTATTTTGTTTATGTAGAGACCATATTTCTTTTTCAGAACTGTGCTTTTCATTTTAAGCATAGTGTGTTTGCTCCTAATACAGTCATGCCAGCCCTTTTAAAGTTAATGTTTTTATAGAGTTTTAACATCATTTCTTGAATTTTGAATTTGGCTCATTTTGCCATCCAATTCTTCTTTTTTTTAAATTTTTTATTTTTTTACATTTACATAGGGTAATGATGTTTATTTTATTTTTCCCCTCCCCCCACCCCTCCCACCCCTCTTTTCCCTCTACACAGTCCTTCTTTCCTTCATTCCTACCACTCTCCTTAGCCTAACTCTAAACCTAACCCTAAACCTAATGCTAGCCCCTCCCACCCCCCATTATATGTCCTCATCCGCTTATCAGCGAGATCATTCGACCTTTAGTTTTTTGAGATTGGCTTATCTCACTTAGCATGATATTCTCCAATTTCGACCATTTGCCTACAAATGCCATAATTTTATCATTCTTCATTGCGGAGTAATATTCCATTGTATATATATGCCACAGTTTCTTTATCCATTCATCAACTGAAGGGCATCTAGGTTGGTTCCACAATCTGGCTATGGTGAATTGAGCAGCAATGAACATTGATGTGGCTGTATCTCTGTAGTATGCTGATTTTAAGTCCTTTGGGTATAGGCCAAGGAGTGGGATAGCTGGGTCAAATGGTGTTTCCATTCCAAGCTTTCTGAGGAATCTCCACACTGCTTTCCAGAGTGGCTGCACTAATTTGCAACCCCACCAGCAATGTATGAGTGTTCCTTTTTCACCACATGCTCGCCAAAACCTATTGTTGCTTGTATTCTTGATAATCGCCATTCTAATTGGGGTGAGATGAAATCTTAGGGTAGTTTTGATTTGCATTTCCCTTATTACTAGGGATGTTGAACATTTTTTCATATATCTGTTGATTACTTGTACATCTTCTTCTGTGAAGTGTCTGTTCATTTCCTTAGCCCATTTGTTGATTGGATTATTTGTATTCTTCGTGTAGAGTTTTTTGAGTTCTTTATAGATTCTGGAAATTAGCGCTCTATCTGAGGTATGGTTGGCAAAGATATTCTCCCACTCTGTAGGCTCTCTCTTCACATTTCTGATAGTTTCCTTTGCTGAGAGAAAGCTTTTAAGTTTGAATCTATCCCAGTTGTTGATTCTTGCTTTTATTTCTTGTGCTATGGGAGTCCTGTTAAGGAAATCTGATCCTGAGCCAACAAGTTGAAGATTTGGACCTACTTTTTCTTCTATAAGATGCAGGGTCTCTGGTCTGATTCCGAGGTCCTTGATCCATTTTGAGTTGAGTTTTGTGTAGGGTGAGAGATAGGGGTTTAATTTCATTCTATTGCATATGGTTTTCCAGTTTTCCCAGCACCATTTGTTGAAGAGGCTATCTTTTCTCCATTGCATATTGTTGGAACCTTTGTCTAGTATGAGAAAATTGTATTTATTTGGGTTTGTGTCCATGTCCTCTATTCTGTACCATTGATCTACCTGTCTATTTTGGTACCAATACCATGCCGTTTTTGTTACTATTGCTTTGTAGTAGAGTTGAAGATCTGGTATTGCAATACCCCCTGCTTCGCTCTTGCTACTGAGGATTGCTTTAGCTATTCTAGGTTTTTTATTCTTCCAGATGAATTTCATAATTGCTTGCTCTATTTCTGCAAGGTACATCATTGGGATTTTAATTGGAATTGCATTGAATCTGTATAGCACTTTAGGTAGTATAGCCATTTTGACGATATTAATTCTGCCTATCCAGGAACATGGGAGATCTTTCCATCTTCTAAGGTTTTCTTGAATTTCTTTCTTTAGTGTTCTGTAGTTCTCATTGTAGAGGTCTTTCACCTCTTTTGTGAGATTGATTCCCAAGTATTTTATTTTTTTTCGAGGCTATTGTGAATGGGGTAGTTTTCCTAATTTCTCTTTCTGAAGATTCATCACTTATGTATAAAAATGCATTGGATTTATGAGCATTGATCTTGTAACCTGCTACTTTACTGAATTCACTTATGAGTTCTAAAAGTTTTCTGGTGGAATTTCCAGGTTCCTCTAAATATATAATCATGTCATCAGCGAACAGGGATAGTTTGAGTTCTTCTTTTCCTATTCGTATCCCTTTAATTTCTTTGGTTTGTCTGATTGCTCTGGCTAGAGTCTCAAGGACGATGTTGAATAGAAGCGGTGAAAGAGGGCATCCCTGCCTTGTTCCAGTTTTTAGGGGGAACGCTTTCAGTTTTTCACCATTTAGAATGATATTAGCCATGGGCTTAGCGTAGATTGCCTTTATAATGTTTAGGAATGTTCCCACTACCCCAATTTTTTCTAGTGTTTTGAGCATGAAGGGATGCTGTATTTTATCGAATGCTTTTTCTGCATCTATTGAAATAATCATGTGATTCTTAACTTTAAGTCTGTTGATATGGTGAATTACATTTATTGATTTCTGAATGTTGAACCAACCTTGCATCCCTGGGATAAAACCCACTTGATCGTGGTGCACTATCTTTTTAATATATATTTGTATGCGATTTGCTAAAATTTTGTTGAGAATTTTTGCATCGATATTCATTAAGGATATTGGTCTGAAATTTTCTTTCCTCGATGTGTCTCTGTCTGGTTTAGGTATCAGGGTGATATTGGCTTCATAGAACGAGTTTGGGAGGGTTCCCTCCTCTTCTATTTCATGGAATAGTTTGAGAAGTATTGGAATGAGCTCTTCTTTAAAGGTTTTGTAGAACTCGGCTGAGAACCCATCTGGTCCTGGACTTTTCTTTGTTGGTAGGCTTTTGATGACCTCTTCTATTTCATTGCTTGAAATTGGTTTATTTAAGTTGTGTATGTCCTCCTCGTTCAGTTTAGGTAGTTCATATGTCTCTAGAAATTTGTTGATGTCTTCGAGGTTTTCTGTTTTGTTGGAGTATAGATTTTCGAAATAGCTTCTAATTATGTTTTGTATTTCAGTCGTGTCTGTTGTGATGTTTCCTTGTTCATTCCGAATTTTAGTAATTTGAGTTTTCTCCCTCTTTCTCTTTGTTAGTGTGGCTAAGGGTTTATCAATTTTATTTATTTTTTCAAAGAACCAACTATTTATTTTGTTAATTTTTCCAATTGTTTCTTTTGTTTCGATTTCGTTGATTTCGGCTCTGATTTTAACTATTTCCTGTCTTCTACTACTTTTGGTATTGGTCTGCTCTTCTTTTTCTAGTGCTTTGAGCTGTAGTGTTAAGTCGTTTATTTGTTGATTTCTACTTCTTTTTTTGAATGCACCCCATGAAATAAATCTTCCTCTAAGTACTGCTTTCATAGTGTCCCAGAGATTTTGATATGATGAGTCTTTGTTCTCGTTTACTTCTAAGAATTTTTTTATTTCCCTCCTGATGTCTTCTGTTATCCCTTCATCATATAATAGTGTATTATTTAGTCTCCAGGTATTGGAGAAGTTTCTGTTTTTTATTCTGTCATTTATTTCTAATTTCAATCCATTATGATCTGATAGAGTACAAGGTAGTATCTCTATCTTCTTGTATTTGCTAACAGTAGCTTTGTGGCATAAAATATGGTCTATTTTAGAGAAGGATCCATGTGCTGCTGAGAAGAAAGTGTATTCGTTCTTTGTTGGATGGTATATTCTATATATGTCCGTTAAGTCTAAATTGTTGATTGTGTTGTTGAGATCTATAGTTTCTTTATTCAATTTTTGTTTGGACGATCTATCCAGTGGTGAGAGAGGTGTGTTAAAATCGCCTAGTATTATTGTGTTGTGGTCTATTTGAATTCTGTAATTGAGAAGGATTTGTTTGACGTACGTGGATGAGCCAATGTTTGGGGCATAGATATTTATGATTGTTATGTCTTGCTGATTAATGCTTCCCTTAAGCAGCATGTAAAGTCCTTCTTTATCCCTTCTGACTAGTTTTGGTTTGAAGTCCACATTATCTGAGATGAGGATGGATACTCCAGCTTTTTTGCTGTGTCCGTGTGCATGGTATGTTTTTCCCCATCCTTTCACCTTTAGTCTATGGGTGTCTCTTTCTATGAGGTGAGTCTCTTGCAGGCAGCATATTGTTGGATTTTTCTTTTTAATCCAATCTGCCAGTCTGTGTCTTTTGATTGATGAATTCAGGCCATTAACATTCAGGGTTATTATTGTGATATGATTTGTTTTCCCAGTCATTTGACTCATATTTGTTTTTGACATGATTTGGTTTCTCCTTTATTTGGCTATTCCTTTAGGCTAGCGCCTCCTGTTGCTGATTTGCATCGTTGTTTTTCATCTCTTCCTCATGGAATATTTTGCTGAGAATGTTCTGTAATGCTGGCTTTCTTTTTGTAAATTCCTTTAACTTTTGTTTATCATGGAAGGATCTTATTTCATCGTCAAATTTGAAGGTAAGTTTTGCTGGGTATAAGATTCTTGCTTGGCATCCGTTTTCTTTCAGGGCTTGGTATATGTTGTTCCAGGCCCTTCTAGCTTTTAGGGTCTGGATTGAAAAATCTGCTGATATTCTTATTGGCTTCCATCTGAATATAATTTGATTCTTTTCTCTCGCGGCCTTTAAAATTCTGTCTTTATTTTGTATGTTAGGTATTTTCATAATAATGTGCCTTGGTGTGGGTCTGTTGTAATTTTGTATGTTTGGAGTTCTATAAGCCTCTTGTACTTGGTTTTCCATTTCATTCTTCAGATTTGGGAAATTTTCTGTTATTATTTCATTGAATAGATTGTTCATTCCTTTGGTTTGTTTCTCTAAGCCTTCCTCAATCCCAATAATTCTTAAATTTGACCTTTTCATGATATCCCATAATTCTTGTAGATTCTGTTCATGATTTCTTACCATCTTTTCTGTTTGGCCAACTTTGCTTTCAAGATTAAATAATTTGTCTTCAATGTCTGAGGTTCTGTCTTCCAGGTGTTCTATCCTATTAGTTATGCTTTCTATGGAGTTTTTAACTTGGTTTATTGTTTCCTTCATTTCAAGTATTTCAGTTTGTTTTTTTTTTCAGTATCTCTAACTCTTTATTGAAATGATCTCTTGCTTCCCGTATTTGGTCTTTTAACTGTTGATTGGTGCGATCATTTAATGCCTGCATTTGCTCTTTCATCTCCTCCTTCAATGCCTGCATTTGCTCTTTCATCTCCTCATTAGCTTCCCTGATCGTTTTAATTACGTACATTCTGAACTCCCTTTCTAACATTTCTTCTGCTGTGCTGTCATTGGGTTTTATTGATGTAGTATCTAGGTTTGTTTGGGACATTTTCTTCCCTTGTTTTCTCATATTGGTCAGTTGTCAGTGGGACCCTGAGATATTGCAGTTTTCCGCTACTGGCTTATAGTGTCCCGGTAGATTCCAGTGTATCACCTCCCAGCCTTCAGTAGCCTGATGTCTTGGAGGAATCTGATAAAGCAGCTCATCCGAAGAAAACTGCCCCTAGCCCCCTACTGGTTCCACGGTTTGGAACTGGCTCTGTGCAGAAATGCTCTCACTGTGGGCCTGCGCCGTGCAGCTGGCCGTGTGGGAGGAGCCCACTGCCGGAGTGTGGAAGGCTACCTTGGGAAGACTCTAGCTGCCCTGCCCGGCTCCAATAAGCCACCTCTATCTGGGCCTGCCACCCGGGCCGAGCTTTACCCAGTGGGCAGACTCACCCGTGGCTCTATTTCAGTCCGAGTCTCTCAATGCCCCCCTTTCTTAACTCCAGGGTTCTGGAGCGACTGGGGGTGCAGTCTCCCTCTAGGCCGCCATCTTGGATCGCCCCGTGAAGAGAGCCCGCAGCCGGAGTGGGCAGAGCCGCCTGAAGAGGTCTCCGGCTGCCCTGCCCTGATCCCTGAGGCTGCTTGCAGATCGAGGCTCTCCGCTGGTTCTTTTCCGGAGTACGCTGCGCTGCAGGGGCTCCGGGACTCGGAGCTTGTTCTGGTCAGAAAGGCTCTCAGTAGCGGGCCAGTTCCGTTCCGAGAACCTGGAGAAGCTGGCTGTGTGAGCGGGGCCTACCGCCGGAGTGCGCAGGGCTGCCTGTGGATGACTCTAGCTGCCCTGCCCGGCTCCGATAAGCCACCTCTATCTGGGCCTGCCACCCGGACCGAGCTTTACCCAGTGGGCAGACTCACCCGTGGCTCTATTTCAGTCCGAGTCTCTCAATGCCTCCCCTTCTTAACTCCAGGGTTCTGGAGCGACTGGGGGTGCAGTCTCCCTCTAGGCCGCCATCTTGGATCGCCCCGTGAAGAGAGCCTCCAATTCTTCTTTATTGAGGTTCCAAATAGCTTTGAGTGGTTAATTCTACCTCTGAAACTTTACATTTCCTGAATAGCAAATAAAAAAGTTGTCAGAGACTCTGTTTTAAGTCAAGTGATTATTTTATCGCCATTATCTTACCTCTGAACAAATATCTTATTCCCCATTTGATGGACCTAATGCTAATCTCAACCCTTATCATAACCCTACTCTAGCGCTGACTATGAGATCCTGTGTCTGACCCCACATCATTTTAGGTTTATCTTTGCTTTTTTAGGAAAATATCTCCTGGATACTCTTTGGTAATCTTCACCTTTTAACATGGTTTTCTAGGTGGACATATCCTATATGTCACTCTCTGCCATTCTTCCTTTACCTTAGGTCTGTAGTCCTAAGGCTATAATCTTTGGCAAAGCCCATTGTTTTAGACAGCTGTTGCATTGCTGTGACCAAAATACATGATAAGAACAACTTAGAAAAAGGAAAGTTTACGTGGGGCTCACAGATTCAGAGGTCTCAGTCCATAGATAGTTGGCATCCTTGCTCTGAGTAAAAGGCAGAAAATCATGACTAAGGATGTTGTGGAGAAAAGCTGCTTCCCTCACAGCAGCTAGGAGACAAAGTGGGTGGGTGGATAGGGGCCACAGGAAGGATGCGCCCTTCCAGGACATCTCCAGCGACCCCCCTCTTCCAGCCATGCCCCACCCGCCTACAGTTACCTACCATCTATCTAGTCCATTCAGACTAGAGCAGACTGATTAGGTTATAGCTCTTACAATTCAGTCATTTTAACTCTGAACCTTACTGCATTAACACAGGAGCCTTGAGGGGATGCCTCATATCCCAACCGTAACACCCATCAAGTCTATAAATGCTCTTCATTTGTTCCCCACCCCTTCTAAGATTTACTCCTTGGGCTCTGCACAATGTTATGGATTTGTATTTGGTGGCATAAGGGTTATCTCTGGTTCCTGGTCCAAGGGTTTTCTCAGATGACTCACTGGTACCACTCACATGTTTTTTTCTTTCTTGAAAGTTACAGCTACTGTTTTCCATAGTAAATTGATTTACATATTTATCTCAATGCTTTTTTTCCCCTTCCTCATCACATTTAGTTTCAATTCCTCTTGATTAGTTTAGCTAGCCTCCAGGCAAACACATTTTCCAAGGGGAAGATAGTGCTTGAGCTTGACAAAGCTTAGAAAATAAGATGAAAATAGAGAAGGCATTCTAGCGAAATGAACGGTACAGCGTTAGAAAGATAAATATGTGACTGGGGAATATTATGTAAATAATTGTGGGATTTCTTAAAGAAAACAGTGAAAGTTCAGGTAGAAATAATAGGTATGGGTCACAAAAATAGCCTTGAATTTCAGGTTGAAAATACTGAATCTTATAGAGTTTTTAAATTTAATGTGAAGTTGAGCCATATTGCACAAATTATATTCCAAGTAGATTATAGAGGATGTGATGTATAGAAGACAATGGGGGATACAAAGCAGATACATAGGTTTGTATAAAAATTGGAACTGACATTCTATAGAAAAGAAGTGAAAAATTCAAGGGATAATAAGGAAAGTAGATGATACCAAAGAAAAAACACAATGGTAAGAGACTTTATTTTTTTCATTTTGAGAAAATAGTATCAGTGATACATATGGGAAGAGTAACTGGGAGATAAAGAATGAATTTGTGTTGTTCATGGTGAATTCAGGTACTTTTCAGGAGGCTTTGGATGAGAACATTGTTAAATGGAGTTACTTTATAGTTAATAATGACCAAGAAACAGAATCCAGGGTCTTCTGAATTAAGAAGCACAATGTGTGGTAGACTGTGAGGCATGCTATATTATAACTTTTTCAGTTGCAAGTTATAGAAATGTAGCTTGATTTAGTATAAGCAATAGATATTTATTGGAATACTGGTATAACTCAGACTTTGCCAGTCCAGGGGCTTAAGGAACAGGAGCTGGGGTTTGGCCAAAACCCAAACTCTTTCAGACCCTACATCTCTCTTTGCTTGTCTCACCCCTACTCCCCCACCAAACATTCCACCTCTGTTAAAAAAGGTGATTGGTGAACAATTCTGGAATCAATTTCTCTTTTCTAAAGAGAAACCAATTCCCCATAAAATCTGGGGGAAGGGCTCTGATTGGTCTGGTTTGAGTGATATGTTCATTCCTGAACTACTCAGGAGAAAAAGAATGGCTAAGGTCCACCTCTGTGGACAGGAAGGTGGAATATATCACCAGAAGTAGAGGTAGAGGGAAATATTGTAACTGCAAAGAAAAGAAACCATAGTTTTGAATAAGATAGCTCAGCTTACACCTCCCAATTTGATGATGTGGGAATGACTAAAACATATTTACAAGTGAATAACTGTACTGCATGTTAATACCAATGCATGCTACGTCAGTCCATTGTCCAATATTATCACCAGTGATTAAAAACAAAACTAAAAAGGATGGGCTGACACCAAAGTAAAATAACTTTGGATGTATACTTTGTCTAATAGCAAATTTCTATGCCTCTGAGCCATAAGGATATCATCGAAGACATTGTCTTCCTTTAAAATAATTAGGATCAAACATGGTGACAAAGAAGTTTTAGGATGTGCAAAGGAAAACTCTGATTGTTGCAGAAAGTAAACAGCTTAGTATATGTCACTGGCATAGAATAGTCAAAAGTATAAAAATGACAGACCATCAACCTATGACAACTTGACTCTGACCAAGTCAGGAAGCTACTGATGATGTAAATTAGACTGTTCTATAACAAAAACCATGAATCAACTGATATTTGGAGAAAGCAGAAATTATGAAGAGGAGTCAAGGCAACCAGGGGATGAGGGAAAAAAGACAGCACGTGAAGAGAGAAGTAGAAATGAAGCTGTTGAGCCCTTGGATGTCAGGATATAAGACGTTTGAATTAATAGACATGCTGCTGAGACAGTAACAAGATAAAAGGTCTTTAGAGCTGTTTTGATGCACTGAACAGCATCTTGGTTTTCCATGAGGTCTGACTATGGGGCAGTTAGGGTTGCTTCCTATTGGATTTACTTTGCCATGAATCTTGTGTGGTTCTCAAAAACTGCAACAGTCCCTTCTCCCTGTTCCTTGGAATGGAAAGACTCTTCATTTCATATATTGACTTTCAGGCAATATAGGAAGGTAGTGTATCTAATATGGAATCAGAGAATTAGATAAGCCCAGGCACAAGCAACCGTGGCTTGGAGCTCGCCTTCACATTTAGGGTCAGAGCATAGATTAGCCAAATAGAGGGTTTCATTATTGCAAATACCCTGAACTCCAAATACAAAGAAAAGAGTAAGTGACTGGACTCCCCAGATTTTCATTGTGAAATCACCAATCAGTTTGTCATTATTTACCCACTGGGAGATGTAAACATAGGCTAGGTTATTAGCACATTGGAGTACTTTCTGTATAGAATGCAACATCAGAAGAATTAAAAATATGCTCACCAAACAAAACACATTTTAATTATGTAGAATATTGGGATTCATTGTGGCTTATCGGTAAATGTACATAACATAATTTGATCAATTTCAATCCCCAATATCTCTCCTTGACCTCCCCTTCTTCACCTAACAGATCCCCTTCCTCTACTCTGCTGGTCTCCCTTGTATTTTCATGAGGTTCTTTTTTTTTCTTTCTCCTTTTTTTCTAACTTTCACATAACTTTCTGAGTCTGACTTATTTTGTTTAACAAGATATTTTCCAGGTCCATCTGTTTTCCTACAAATGACATAAATTTGTTCTTTTTTTATGTTCAAATAAAATTCCACTGTGTATGTGTACCATATTTTCTTCATTTATCTGTTGATGGACACAAAGGCTATTGTGAATTGTCTGCTATAAACATGGGTATGCATGTATCTCTACAGCATGCAGACCTTAATTCTTTTGGATAAACACCAAGGAAAGGTATAGCTGGATCATATGGTATTTCCATTCCTAGTCTTTGGGGTATCTGATTTCCATAGTGGTTGTACTCATTTACATTTCCACCAGCAATGTACAAGAGTTCTTTTTCCCCCATATCCTCACCCCCATTTATTGTTGTTTGTATTCTTCATGATTACCATTCTAACTAAAGAGAGATGAAATTTCAGTGTGGCTTTGGTTTGCATTTCTCTGTTGTCCAGAAATAGGGAACATTTTTTTCATGTAATTATTGGCCATTTGTGCTTTCTGTTTAGTTTTTTAACCCATTTATTGAATGGGTTATTTGTAAAACATATTTATTTACTCTCTTTTAGTCTACATTTAAAAACAAGTTGTTCATCCTGTAAGACATCAGTAATTGCCTGAATATATCATACTGTTATTTTTCTTCAGACCAGCCTGAAAGACTAAGTTTAACAATGTATTAAGCAATTTTCCCCCCAATGTTTTAAAAACACAATTGCTGTGTAGGCAATGAATAGAAAAGTAAATCATGACTTGGTTTAAAAAAAATGATAGCGTTAATGGCAAAAACTACTTTTGCCTTCTAACTTTGGAAAGATAAAAATTAAAGAGAAACAGAATCACAACCCATCAATTTGGGACAAATAGGCCTGGATTATAAAGCAGGTTGCAAATCCATGGGAAAGAGAGGTCTTAATGTCCTCTGACATTCTGCTGAACTCCTTCAGGGAGGTGATGGGAGAAGATAAATGTAGATAACAGGGGATATGGTATGGGAAGATGAGCTGAGGGAAGAATAGAATTACTTTGTATTAGGTAGATAGGAGTGAAGGTAGGGGAAGGGTTATGGAGGTAGGAAGGATAGTAGAGTGAAACAGACATTATTACCTCATGTACATATATGACTGCATGACCCATGTGATCCTACAGTATGTACAATCAGAAAAATGAGAGATTACACTCCATTTATGTTTGATCTATCAAAATATATAAATGTATTCTACTGCCATGTACAACAAATGAGAACAAAAAAATTTTAAAAAGAGAAATAGACTATTTCTGAATTTACCCCCTTAGGAAAATTCATTTATATGTGTGGTGATAAATTCCAAGCTACCTTTTTCTCATCAAAAGCTGTCAAGTTATCTCTTTCCTCTGAGGCCAGGACTCTGACTCTGAATGAAAATAGTAACAATTTGCATATAAGTAGAGACATTTTTTTAGTACAGTCTGGTGTTCCTACAAGGGCTGACAACTAGACATTGCCTGCTCTTTGTGACATTTTTAGATTCGAGAAAGTTTGGTGCTTCTTCCATCTAACAAGCAGTGTCCTTTCTATAACTTGTGAGAAATGTGATTAGCTGGTGAGATCACAGGTAAAGGAGGCCTGGCTTCAATGGAAAAACCTCATTGATATGGAGTTTCCATTTCATATGTTGTTGGGAATAGTTAACAGGTGAGCCTGTGTACTGGTGGTTAATGTTCCCCACCAGGGAACACAAATCTAAATATCAAATTCATGGAAAGGAAAATGGAAAAGTTCTAAATTGTAGAATACACGAATTAAAATCTAAATCAAAGTCTGGAAATAAGAGATGTGGGTAGTGAGATTTCAATTTCTATTTAAATTTTTTTCCCAGTAATGATTAAACTGTTAAGTAATTGCTATATTCTAACAGAATGGTACAAGTACAATCTGTTTCCCAGAAATGACCTGGTGTTTATTACAGAAGGAAACTTGGCTGCTCTAGAAAAGAAATGCTACTAGAAAACATTTACATTTTTAGAAGAATTAGAGAAGAAGATTCAAAAGTCACTTTAATAAAAAAAAGGCAATATGATTTTCACTTGCACTTTGCTGACAAATTCAAGATTCTAGTTCTTTGGCATGACTCATGGTCTTTATTATACAAACGTATTCTATTTAGACAGGATTCAGGGAGTTTTCTTGGGCTAGCTATTGCTGACAAGTGCATTGATACTAAGAATTGTTATGTCTAGTTTCTTCACCCTTAGTTTTGATAATGTAAAATATTTCGTTTTATTTTTTCCCTTCCAGATGGAATGGATTTTCTTTAGTTTATTAAGTTAGATACAACAGGGACTTTTCCAAAATAAAAAATCTCATGGGGTATTGCAAAGTATTTGTTATACATTGACTATAGTTTATATGAAAAATATTAGACACTCATTTGCTATGTAATAATTATTTAATCATGGAACACAGGGTTATTTTGCTTTTTCTTGGGAATATAAATTTACTTGTGCCCAATATATCATTGTCTAGGTACACAAAGTTGTATTGATATAAATAAGGATACTTGGCTAATAATTAGTACATGAAACTTGCTTCTTTATATAGCTAAAGCGTAAGAAGATATTTAGTGCTCCAACCTTAAATCTTTAAAGCTGAGAGGATATTTATTTCAGAAAAGATAATTTTAAATATCAAAATATAAATTTGCCAAACTGATGTGCTATCTCAGCTGCCAGCTAAGGCAATTGTAGCACTGAGAATACTGATGTAGATTTGTGTTTCAACTTGTGACTCTTCTAAAGGAAGTGACTTTTAATAAATCCAAAATAGAAGGCTGAAATAGGTAGGTGAGTTTTCGAACTCTGCATTCATTCACTCATCAAGCCCTTATTGAAGATTTCTTTTAAAGATAGAAGAAGAATCAGAGATAAAGATCTGAATACTACAGCTTTATTATTAATCAAGTGTCCTGGAAAATGTATTTTAGTTATGTAACTACAATCAGCCTTCCTAATATTTTTCCTACAGAAAAAAAAATCTATGCAGTCAGAAATGCAGGTGTCTCCTTTTAACAGATGGAAAGAGGGCTTTCCAAAATCAAAGACGGAACGCAACTTGAGGCAACACTTGGAAGAAATACAGGAGCAGGAATTTACAGGCTCAGATCCCTCCCCATTATGATCAGTGAGGTGTCATTTTTCCACTTTGGGAAGGAAATAGGCACCTCCATGTTCTTCTGTGCTTTTTCTCTACTGGGGCATGTAAATTTTTTCTCCTATAACAGGTATGGAATAGAGAACTTCCTCTGCTGTCTCCTATCCCTACCTTCCCCACCAGTTTTTGAGCTGAGTGGGCAATTTGCTAGGTGCTGTGTACTATGCACAGTTGGGAAATTAAAAATATCTGATCTCAAAGCAATATTAAGAAGGGGGCTGATACCCAAAGTGCGAAGTGCCAAGAGACATAAAATTTGTCATTCCTCCTGGTCTAGATCTTAGAAAGAACCTAAGTAGAATGAATGCTTAAGTTGAGTTTTGGAAGACAAGCAGGATTTACTTAAGAAGATATAGATGGAAAGGTATTAAGCTTTGGAAAGAACATGAGGTACTGAAAAATCAGAGAATAGTAGTAGTTGGATTAAAAAAATAAAGACTGGATTAAAAAATGGATGAAAGACCTTTTGGAGAGAAAATAAATAAGATATATTATGCAACAGAAATAGAAGAGAAAAATAATTTCATAAAGAAGACTTGAATTTTAGAACCCATGCATTTGTGGAATAATGTTCCTGAATTCAATTACTTGAGAGATGGTCCCAAAATTTCATGACAAATACTAGAATGGTGTTAACTCAATTTTATAGATTTTTCTGAGTTTCAGGGATGGGGATATAACTCGGTAGCAGAGCACTTGCCTAGCATGTGTGAGATCCTGGGTTCAATTCCTAGTATTGCAAAAACAAACAAAAACAAAATGAAACAAAAACAACAGAATAAATTAAATATTTTTCTGAGTTTCAGATGTGCTTCTGTCTGTAAATATTTATGGTGTGGATTATGAGCTTGGGTTCCAATCAGTTTAATGGTTGATGTGAAAGTGGGAATTCACAAAAGTCTTGGGATACATTCCTTTTGAAATTAATAATAGTAATAATAAGTTCTCAAACAAGGAAGGTAGAATTTTATTCTCTCAAAGGCTGTAAGCATATTGAGTCCTTTGCCCTTTGCACATTTTTAAACTGTGGTAGATAAAAAATAGAGGGAAAATGACACCTTTTTAATGTCCTCCAGTTTTGAACACTTCAATTTTATTTCAAGTCGCAGTGCTCTGCATGGAGTTCTCTTACCTTGACTTTTGTATGACAAGTTCTTACTCATTATGTCATAATTCAAATAACACTTTGAAAACCCTTCCTTGTATACTCTAATGTCCCTTCTTCTTTGGGCACTAAATCACATGATCATGCTTCATTTTTTTTTCAGGGTACTTATGAAATTTTCATCTTTATTTAGTTATGCATTTTCTATTTCCTCTAAGAACAAGTTTGTTGGTGTTAGGCACCATTGCTATTCCTATGTACTATTCAGCACACAAAGAAATGCCTAAGAATCAACATGTTATCTGTAAGCATTTGTTGTTTGAATGAACAAAAGAATATATGAATGGGCCATTCTGTCCAATCTGAAGAACTGATAAAATATATAGTGTAAACCTTTCCCAATTTGGAGCAGCAAAAAACTAATCTTTGATATATTCTTATGAAAAAATATGAGTCCCTAGATTAAATTACTCTGTGTGGTACATTTTGTTTTCAAATAAGGTTAGTGAAGTAAACAAAAAGTAAAAAGAATGTATTTCTATTATCCTCCCTCTTCTGAATTTCCATTTTTGTCTGTCAGAAACTTGCTTTGCGTTGGCATGTGAAATTCCTGCATATGTATAGAAATGGTGAGTCAGTGGCTCTATGGAAAGCACTTGGTTAGAAAGATTAAAAAGCCTAACAACATTGGGTCACTTTCTCAGTCTGACGATCGGTGAGCAGTTTTTTTGCCCCCTTGGCCACATTCCCTTGGTTTGTCAGCAAAACCATTACACTGATCCCTCAGAGGAGGTCTCTTTCCTCTGGAAAAACTAACTGTAAAAGAATGGATAAGAAAAAAGGAAAATAGTAGTGACAAAGAAACATTTGTTAAAGTCTTCATAGGGGCTATTTGGTTTAGGGCTGCATATTGTCTGTACTGGATGCTACTAATACTGATCTTCCCCTTCAAGAAGAAATTTTGGAAACCTGCAGGGTCACTATAAGCTTATAGGGGAGAAACTGCAATACCTGAGGTCTGTACTGCTAGAGGGGAAGATAAGGGAACAACATGAAAAAATAAGGGAAGAAAGTATTCCAAACAAATCAAGATTCTTTATTAATAGAATCCAATGACAGTGGTAGAAGAACCATCAGAAAAGGAGGTCAGAATATACATAATTAAAATGATTTGCAAAGCAAAGGATGAGATAAGGGAACACATGCAGACAATGAACAATCACTCCAATAAGCAGTTGAAAGAACAATTGCAGGAAGCAAAAGATCATTTCAACAAAGAGAGATTCTGAAAAAGAACCAAACAGAAATCCTTGAAATGAAGGAAACAATAAACTAAATAAAAAACTCAATGGAAAGCATCACTAACAGATTAGATCACTTGGAACACAGAACCTCAGACAATGAAGACAAAATATTTAATCTTGAAAATAAAGTTGAACAGAGAAGATGGTAAGAAATCATGAATGGAACCTCCAAGAATTATGGGATAACATGAAAAAATCAAATTTAAGAATTATTAGGATTGAGGAAGACAGAGAGATATAAACCAAAAGAACGAACATCCTATTCAATGAAATAAAATCAGAAAATTTCCCAAACCTGAAGAATAAAATGGAAAACTACAAGAGGCTTACAGAACACCAAATGCACAAAATTATGACAGATCCATACCAAGACACATTATAATGAAAATGCCTAACATACATAAAGATAGGATTTTAAGGGCTGCAAGAGAAAAGCACCAGATTACATAAAGGGGGAAAACAATATGGATATCAGCAGATTTCTCAGTCCAGACCCTAAAAGCTAGAAGGACCTGGAACAACATATTTCAAGCTCTGAAAGAACATGATTGCCAACCAAGAATCTTATACCCAGAATAACTAACCTTCAGATTTGAAGATGAAATAAAATCCTTCCATGACAAAGGTTAAAAGAAATTATACATAGAAAGCCTGAGCTACAAAATATTCTCAGCAAAATATTCCATGAGGAGGAAATGAAAAATAAAAATGTAGGTCAGCAAAGAGAGGAACTACCTTAAAGGAAAAGCCAATCAAAGGAGAAATCAAGTCAAGTTAAAAATAAAAAAATAAGCCAAAATAACTGGGAATACAAATCATATCTCAATAATAACTCTGAACATTAATGGTCTAAACTCATCAATCCAAAGACATAGAGTGGCAGATTGGTTTAAAAAGAAAGACCCAACATTAAGCTGCCTTCAAGAGACTCATCTCATAGAAAAGGACATCTACAGACAAAAGGTGAAAGGATGGGAAAAAAACCTACCACACACATGGACTCAGTAAAAAAGAGGGGGTTTCCATCCTTATATCAGATATATAAACAAAATTCTTGGACTGAGCTTTCAAGAATTTTATCCTAGTGTCCTAGAAATAATTGTGAAAAAAAAAAATAGACAAATCTAGTACCTCTATGAAGCATTTCAGTCTGTGCTATGTATCTTCGAGTACCCCTACTTCTGCAACACCAATGCCATATGGTGAAAAAATCAGATTTCAAAAAAACATAATTACCTGGCATTTTCAACTGTTTTAAAAAATCACTTTGAATTTGGGAATGAGCATTGATTTAAAAGAGCCCAAACACCCCTACTGACCCTAAGTGGTTAATTCACAGTCACGATCAGCCTCATATTACTGGTAGTACTGCATTGAGAAATGGAAGACAGTGATTATGGTTCTCCAGCTACAGTTAAAAGCTAAAATTTCACTAGGAAAGATATCTTTGTGCATTCAGAGTACAAAAATATAAAGACATTTTGGTTTAATCACATTTTTAGGAAACACAATTGTTATAACCTTGAAACCATATAACTTTCTGATGCCTGAACATTTTAGAATTTCTTTTTTGGAGGAGGGCACTACTTTCCAATACTTCTGATTGAAATTCTTTGGAGAGCTAATGATATTTGTGCCTATTTTAAGTTCTACCAAAGTGCTGAGCTATTCTGATGTGTCATGATGTGAATTCACATGTCTCAGGAAAAAATTGTCACATATATATATATATATATATATATATATATATATGCATGATCAATTGGGAAGGATGCAGGTTGGAAGAAAGAGAAATTCTAATGTCATGATGGACAAATTTTGGGTTTGGTTTTCTGTTTAAAAAACACTAAAATATTTATTCTTGAAATGGAAGTAATAATAATAATACATGTGAGTTGAATGTTTTAAAATTCTTAAAAGGTATTTTAAAAGATGCAAATATGCTTTTGGACAGTGAGATTTCATAATATATTGATGGCATTATAAGAGTTTATAACTGGACAATATATGTAATTTCACCATTTATAAATTTTCTGGAATAATAAGGAGAATGAGAAAGCATAGTTTCAAAAGAGGACTTTATTTCATTCATAGGAAAATGCAATTGCAAAATGTGTGCTAAATCTAAGTTTACTGAAAGCTAAAGTCTGCTTTTAGTTGTTCATACTCAGTATCCATGATAATCTCTTGAATCAATTAGAATTGTACTTTGTAAGCAAGAAGAGTTTTCTGGGAAATGCAATTTGGATGAAAAACTCTAGAAATCAATATGCTAGCATTAAACCAGGTCTCATCTCTCTTTCCTCAGATTTTCTGTTTTACTTTCTCTTTTCCTGAAACTTTCAGTTTCTACTTCAGTTTATAATCTTTATTTATACTTTTTTGTTTACTTACAGGAATAGTAGTATTATTAGGAAAATCATCTCTATGCATATTGAGAATTTCTGATTCAGTTATGCAAGTTTTAGAATGTCAGCCTGTTCTCAGATCTAAAATTACATTTACTTCACTGAATTCTTTCTCTTTCACAAGGCTCTCGATACTAAAATAAAGTTATCAAGTGGAAATTTTGAAAGAGGTTATCATGTATCATACTGGTTGGAATAATTTGGAATAATTGATTTAAAAATCACATAGCACTTTCTGATGACTACAGAAAAAAGAAGTAATCTTTGATTGCCTAATTTCATGTTGGGTTTCTTCATTGGTTAGTAATCAGTTATAGAGTGAGAGGGGGGAAAATAAAAAGGAATTTTTGCTCATAAATTCTTCACAACTTCAGGGTAAAACTTTGTATTTATTCAAGTTGGGAGAAAATTCATACCTGCTCAAAGACTGGTTGTTCCTTTACAGTTCATTAACCACTGAGGGTTAGAGAGCGTGGAATGGCATTTGGAAGGTGGGGTCAGTCAGCTTGAAGACAGCCCATACTTATGACAATGTGGCGGAGGTCTTTCATGAAGGATGGCCAGCCCAGGCACGTAGACCATTGCCATGTCACTGTAACACTCTGGACTTGATGTGCCCTCTTTTTTTTTTTTTTTTTTTAACTCTGCTTTTAAGGGAATGGATGTTGAAATCCTGATGGACTACAACACTAATAATATATGTTTTCTAGATTTTTTGAAGTTATAAAAGCTGAGAGGGACTAAAAAGATGTCTAAATCAAAATATACAATAATGTTCCCTCTTAACTATTAATCGATATTGCAAAAATATTGGATGTTTGGCAACGTAACTACTACTTATTCAACATTAAACATAGACACACAATTACCACACTACAGGTGTAGCTTTGGGGTTCTTCTCCAGTTCTTTTTTCTCTTATTCCCTCCACAAACTCAATTTGTGGACTCGATAATAAGTATTATTTCATCTTCTTTTACAGAGTTCTTATTATTATAATTCCTGATTAAAAATATAGGACAGGATTTTATGGTAATATGATCCATATATAGTTTTGTTTGTTTGTTTACTTTTTCCTTTCGATATCAGGAGTTGAACCAAGGGATCCTTAACCACTGAGCCACATTCCCTGGCCTACTTTTTATTTTTTATTATGAGACAGGGTCTTGCTAACTGCTCAGGGCCTCTCTAAGTTGCTGAGGCTGGCTTTGAACTTGCAATCCTCCTGCCTCAGTCTCCCAAACTGCTGGGATTACAGGTCATGAGGCCCAGCACAGTTGATTCACAGTATTTCTTACAAAAATGATTTTTAAAAATCTATTGTTTTCTTTGTAAAAGCCTTGTAAGAAACTCACATCTTCTTTCAGATGAGAAGTATTTCTCAATACCAGCAAAGTGGCCAGAATTGAATGCCTTTCCTATAACTGATATTTTCTGATATTTGACAGTTGGTAATAGTTCTTATATTTGAAAACTTCTGCACCAATCATTTCTATTGTTCTTTTGTCTTTATATTGATTAGTATAACAGGTTGCTAGAAGACCCAGAATTAGACAAAGTTTGAACTTTTATTAATTTAGAATGTGTCTTTTATGTAGAATCTAATATGAAGTTTACATTAGCATTCCATATTTAGAAGTTTTGCTACAAAAATGAATCATACAAAATGAATTGCCAGGAAAATGTTGTGAAACAATTAAAATATAATGAAAGATTTTTTTGGAGTCACTTATGAAATTTGGAAGCATTCATTTACTCCTTTTTTTTTTTGGAATTGGGGATTGAACCCAGGGCTTTATGTATGTGAGGCAAGCACTTTGCCACTGAGCTACAACCCAGTACCATTTCCTCTTGAATAATTAATTTCCCATTTATAAACCATTTTTCTATTCATTGCAAACAATATTTCTCATTACCTATATTAGACAATGTTAACATTTATAGTCTTTCTCAATATGTTTGAAAGATATAATGTTTGATATATACTAAAATTCTGTTTCCCATATTCAAATTAACTTTCTTCCTCATTGAACATTACATTAATAAGCCTATTTAGAGCCATACTTAAAACTTGTTTTGATGTTTTGTCAGAATGATGTGGCCCAGATGAAAACCCAAACTGAAACTGTCAATTTAGGTTTGTCTTGATTTCCCCTAAGGGAATTTCTTTAACTGTGACAGTGATGGGATATATTGTCTAGTCTTTGCTTTTTAATTGTCCTTATGTAACACCATGTGGGTCTCTAGAGGACTCTGTCTTAGGTAGCATCTAGTCACAAATCAGATCTTCCATCTGCCAAAACTCTGATCACCCTCTCATCAGAGAAAGATCTGAGAGAAGGGAACTAACTGTGGGCTTCAAAATTCAAAATGTCATAGCTACACTGAAGATTTTAATCAACCAAGAGAGATGCAGATTTTCACAGGGGATGAGCCTTACATAGACCATAATGTGATCTCTAGACCTACCCTGGACAAAGCTGCTACGTAGAATCAAGCTGCTGCCAGAGAAAAAACCTACTCACTTGAATTCATGATTGGAAGAGTTTTGCTGTTTTTTCAGACCTACCTTTTGCCTCTCCTTTCGTTTCCCTGACAACTCTTCAAGTTGTTAGCTGACATCCTGGTTAACGCTTATATAACTCACTATTGCAAGTGCTCGAATCTTACAAATTCTGCCTGGAGCAACACAAAAACCCAGCAGATAAATTATTGGTGAATAAAGGTAGACATTGCATTTGTGAAAGGTTTCACCATAGGATTTCTTTAAACATTATACTTCTCTAATGCAATTGAAATAATTCAATTAATTTTAAAAAGCCTTGCAGAAATATATTCATATTTAGTTTTAGTTCATTCTTGTCATGTAGTTACTTGCACAGTGGTGATGTTTTAAAATACCATTAAAACTAAATTAGAGCTTCCTGAGTCCTCTCACTGTATATAATTTGTCAAAATTAGAAATTTAATGGAATTCCTCAAAAATATCTTTGTGCATTTGCTAAGTAGAAGGCAATAACAGGAAAACAATAACTGACATTTGTGTAGTATTTTATAATCATATACTCTTTTCATATTCAATAATTTGACTTCCTTCTTTAAAATGAATATAAGTGGCAATAGTTAGTAAGTAGAAGACAAAATATATGGAACATAAAAATAAATGCATTGGAATTAGGTAAGTGAAAATAAAATTATCTTTGGAAATCATCATAACTATCATTGAAAATTCAATGGAGACAGGTAAATATAAAAACAGATCAAGAGGAGTACAAAGAAAATTGAAGTAGCTTAAAAAGTTATAAATTAACGTTAATTTCTGGCAAAATTTTAGGACCGATTATTAAATATGTTTTCCAGCAAGTTAAAACTGTGACTTAATGTAGCTCCTCCTGACTGTCATCCCAGTCTTGGGGTTGCTTCTTCATATTCACAAGAAGGTTGAGGGTTGCTCTTCCAAGTACCATACCTTTGAGAACTGCTTACAAGCCAAGTGAGTTCATTTTATCAGGAAAATAAAAGCAGAAGTAAGCTGCTTGGACCTTATCAGTTGGGACATCATACAGTCACCCTTCAAATCACATCATCACATCTAATCAGGTGCTCAGTTTCCCTTTTTTTTTTCCCCAGTGCTGGGGTCAAACCCAGGGCCTTATGCATGCAAGGCAAGCACTCTACCAACTGAGCTATCTCCCCAGCCCAGTTTCCCATTTCTTAACCTCCGTTTTACCTTGACCAAACTTTGGTTAGGCTTCTCTCTTCCTGACAAGCCCCTGCATATCAGCTTGCCCCCAAACCTAAACAAGTCCTAAAATACAGAACATGCTTCCTTCTTAGTTTATCCTGAGAACTGACTGCAGAAAGACATATTTTCCACCAAAGCTCTACACTCCCAGTCAGCATACCCCTATTTTGCCCCACTTCCCTTCACTTACTACTTAGTCCTCCCTGTCTTTGATTTTGAGACACTTGCAGATTTATAAGACATGAGGGTTATCCCTATTGCAATGTCTTTCTTCTAGATAGTCTATTCTTAACTATGTTCTGATTTTTAAAAAATAACTCTTCAATCTCCAATTTGGGGGTGTAAGGAGGAAGGGGAGAGTTGATAGACCACATGGACTGTCTGCCAAAGTTTTTAAGTGCCTAGTAGGTTTTAAGCAGAAGCTAGCCCAACTTCTTGCCAATGTTGTTACGTAAGGAGATCATTTATTCACTGAAAAGAAGGTTGTCCCTACTAGATGATCCCAGGGTTCCTATCCCAAACTAGCAAAGTATGATTCTACACATGGTTCACACAAAACCTCGAATCAGTTTGCAGGAAGACATTATATCCCATTTTAATCAATTGAGAAGACAATTTAGAGACAATGAAATTTAAATTGGACTTTAATCATGTGTAGAATTTTCATAGTTGAAATAATAGTGATAAATATTTAAGCAGGGAAGTATTCAGGATTCATAGTTCATTGCTATGCTGTTTGTGGATTCCGTGTTTAACTATGTTTTCCAAGCTCCTGATTTTATGAGGACAACTAAATTCAAGGTACCCATGAATGTTGGTATTTAAGCCCCAAAGACCCATCATTGGATTAAAAAAAATTATTGCTATTCTCATTTAGTTTATATTGGTCTTGGCAAGAACATAATAATAATATGCACTTTACTTTTCTGTTGGTTCAAGAAAGCAGTGTGATAAAACTATATTTCAAGTTCAACAAAAATAATTTAAGTTATCCCAAAGTGCCAAATACTTAAAAATATTTGGAAGTACGATGAGAAAAAGTCCTTCCCAATTATGGGAAAAATAATCCTATTTTATGAATAATCTAAGAAGTGTTAATACAACTTTATGACAAACTGTCCGTAATTCAAAGCCCTAGCCAACCTTAATGCAATACTAATGAATAAAACCATTAAAGAAAATACATTGAACAGTTATTTTCCTCAAACATCTCCCCTTTGCTTCATAAACACTTTTTAGTCACAGAAGCTTATAGATCTATTTAACTGCTTTCTGAATGAGTGAAAAAGAAATGGTCACAATTTTATCATATGCCCCCTTGATAGGCACACACATATATATATATGTCTCTCTACATATACATTATGAACACAAAGATCATTTTATTAAAAAGGAAGGCAGAAAATTGTTATAATACTTTTTATTTATGATAAATATAACTTAATTGCTAAATGTTTATATTTGGGATAGTGCTTTCCAATTTGTTATTGCTTATGAATAAGAATTCTAGTGATTTCAATGTTTGTTTTATTTACAACACACTAAACAGTCTATCAGGTAGAATGTTGTCTAATACTTTTCTGGATTTTCTATGTAAATAACAACTTATTTGTTATTTTAAAATCCATAGGCTTCACATTTATTTTTCTTGAATTACAATGCTATCCAGGAGATCCAGTAGAACATACAATAATTGAATGATAATAAATCACTTGCTTCATTTCTGATAT
Source organism: Sciurus carolinensis (assembly GCF_902686445.1). Taxonomy (NCBI): domain Eukaryota; kingdom Metazoa; phylum Chordata; class Mammalia; order Rodentia; family Sciuridae; genus Sciurus; species Sciurus carolinensis. The sequence goes on from NC_062216.1 coordinate 136,292,988, forward strand.
TAATGGGAATGATTCTTATGCTTTGCTTTTAAGAACAATATCTCCATAGAGCTTGTTTTGGTACCAGGAATTAAACCCAGGAGTGCCTAACCACAGCATTTCCAGCCTTCTTTATGTTTTATTTTGAAACAGGGTGTCACTAAGTTGCTCAGGGCCTCACTAAGTTGATGAGGCTACTTTTGAACTTGTGATCCTCTGTCTCAGCTTCCCCAGCTGGAATTACAGGCCTGTGCTGCTGCACTTGGCAACCACAGGGTTTTTAATAAAAAAGTACTTTATCAGGTAACAACCTTTAATTCGTACTTTGCTAGGAACTATGTTCATAAGTGGATGTCAGACTTTTCAAATGATTTTTCTATTTTTCTTTGCAATGTGTTCATTTAATAGATTAATGTTTTATACTGAATTATTAATTTTAAAGATATAATGTTCTAACCTTGCATTCCCAGATTAAACTTTTTTGGTATTTTAGAGTTTTGTTTCTTTTTTTTTTTTTAAATGATATATTGGATCAAATTTGTTTTTATGCATTTTAAATTTTTAAATTTTTATATTTTTGTTTCTAAAGATGAAATTTAACAATAAATTAAGTTTTATACTATTACTACCTTATTTTCTCATGTGTTATATGATTCATAAAATCTAACAGAAATTTAGATAGTTAAGGTAAGTAAGATAGTTTTAGACAATTTTTTTGTCTAAAATATTTTGGAATGCTCAATGGATATTTACACTAGATAAAAAAGTTATGGAGATCTGCTGTGTATAGTTAACCATGCAGTATTGTGAAATTTAAAATGTATTAAAGTTTCTGAAATAAAACATTTATAGCAACAGAACTATTTTTACCACACACACACACACACACACACACACACAAAGGCACAAAAGGAAACTTTGGGAAGCATTGACTGTGTTGTGTATGTTACCTCAGTTGTGAAGATGGTATCATGTGTGTCCAAACTCATCACATTCTATATATTAAGGATGTGCAGTGTTTAGGTGTATCAATCATGCCTCAAAAAAGATAGTTACCAATCTGTTCAACTTTTCTATTATTATATCAATTTTAGTAACTGTTCCCCAAAATTTCCCATTCATCTCATTTCAATTATATTGGCACAAAGTTCTTGATAAAATTCTCTTATGCTTAAAACCAATCTCCATGAACTGTGATCACATTGCCCCTTTAAACCGCTAATACAATTTATTTGTACTGTCCTGCTTTTGTTACCATTATATATGTTTTCCTTTATCAGCCCCAAGATTGAGTTGTCACTCATGAAATTTTCCTACCCATAGTAATTATTTCAGTAGTGGGCATATATCCCATATGCAATAGTGATAAAAGGGGAGCAGTTTTCTGAAGGTTCTAGAATATGTGGTCTCTTTCCATTAAGAGACACAAAAAGAATTGGCTTCTTTTCTCTGAGCTTTTTTCAGTACAGATTTATAGCCCAAACTACCTTATTTGTGTCACCCTATGAGAGAAAGCACCCCAAAAGAACAAAAGAGTCAAGCCAATCTCAAAAAACTAAAGGACGAATGATCTCGCTGATAAGCGGATGAGGACATATAATGGGGGGTGGGAGGGGTTAGCATTAGGTTTAGGGTTAGGGATAAGGAGAGTGGTAAGAATGAAGGAAAGAAGGACTGTATAGAGGGAAAAGAGGGGTGGGAGGGGTGGGGGGGAAGGGAAAAAATAATCAAACATCATTGCCCTATGTAAACGTATGATTACACAAATGGTATGCCTTGACTCTATGTACAAAAAGAGAAACAACATGTATCCCATTTGTATACAATAATAAAAAAAAAAGAACAAAAGAGTCAAGCAGATTTAGCTTAGCTCTTAAGTTAATTCTCAGATTCTCAGATTCAATCCTCTGAATTCTCAGATAGATGGTTCAGAAAAATTCCTACTGTTTGAGGCATTTTAAGGTGAGTTTTTACTTACTTAAATCCTGACAGTTGCACTTCTATTATGTCCTTTAGGTTTAATCTATTTTTTCCTCAGACTTCTGTGGTTAGAGTTTCCACACAGCTGCCTGTACAATAAATGCATATTCAGAAGTTGGTCAGTGAATGATTTTCATGAAAATGAAAAAAAATTCATTTTCTTTTCCTCTTATCCTCCCACCATTTTGTAAATTCTACTTCAATCTCTCTCACAGTCACCGGATGTTCTTCTTGCCTAGCATCACCACTGTGGAGGAAACCATCATAATCTCTAGTTTGACTGACTGTCAACCCACAGAACTCAATTCCCTGACTCCACAATAGCCACCCTCCTGTTACATTATCTGCAGATCATTTTAAAATGCACTAAAACACATATGTCTGTCTGCTGTTCTTTTCTTCTCCCCTCCCCTCCCCTCCCCTCCCCTCCCCTCTCCTCCCCCTCCCTCCCTCCCTCCCTCCCTCCTTTCCTTCCTTCCTTCCCTCCTTCCTTCCTCTCTCTCTCTCTCTCTTTTTCTTTCTGTTCCTGGGGAGTGAACCCAGAAACTCAGACTAGGCAAGTGCTCTACCATTGAGCTACATCACCAGCACTCTGCTTAACATCTTTTAAAGACTGAATTTTTATGGAACTTGGTTACAAATAAACCAATGCTGGCTGACTTAAGCATCAATATAATTCATTTGAGAGCTCATTCAATCTGTCCTAGGAAAATGAGCAGAAAAAAAGGAGAACAGGGTATAGCCAGGACTGTTACACAGGCAATGTCTGCTGTAATTGAGTTTTGATCCCTTGTAGGAACCTCGATTCAGGATTTTGGACAGGGAATATCTGCCTACTGTTCATATAAGACTTTGTCAAGATGGAAAATAAAAACCAACAGTAGTTCTCAATTTCTCCAGTCCAAACTCTGCAGAATGGCTTATTAAAGAGTTGGGGTGGTGTGTGTGTTGGGGTGGGGGGAACACATTGAAATGCCCATGTTTTTCTCTGAGAACGTTCTTCCAGCTCTCATTTATCCTCCAGTTCTCAACTTAGAATTTGCTTCTTCCACTACCTGGTGTCCAGGTTGGATATTCTTGTATGTTCTTATAGGACAAACTATACTTAAATTGTCAGTATTTTCTCTATCACTACATTTCTGTAACTGAACTTCATACTCTCCTGTATTTCTGCCTTTTTAAATTCTTTTCATATAAAATATTGCATGCTACGAGTAGACACTCAAAAAAAATTTATTAAAAAAGAAATAATGCACATGTAGTCATTCAGGAATTCCTAGAGAAAACCCCTTGGCATTCAATAATGCTATTTTTTCCTCTTCTTTTTTTCTTTGATAAAGCAGAGTTTTATTTGTGATCTGTTGATAACAAGATGTTGTTTCTGATGTACTGAAGAAGAATCTAGGTCAGAGATCCTTCAGCTTTTGAAACTGTTACTTTTCTATAGTAATAATTTCATCCCTGTAATGACTCTTAGGATTTCATTTTCCATGAAACCAAAAACTACATGAAAATAGGTTGTAGTTGGGGTACTTGATTTTTTACATAGTGTAATAGTCTTTATTCTCTAGGATCAGAGCTTCTTCCTTAAGCACTAGTGGGGGTCATCCTAATTATGTATAGATTTTCTTTAATTTATCATTTTGATTTTAACATATCTTGCCTGATAGGCTTATGAATAATGACCTTAATTCAACTCACCCATTTATAATTCAAGTTTTAAACTCTATTTAGGAAATGAATTAAGATATTTCTTAATCAAAATCTATTTTTTAAAATAGAACTCAATAACTTTGGCAGGCCCAAAATGCAAAGTTATGACGTCAATTTATTCAGCCAAATTTCATTAAGGATGAATGTATTGAATATCTATGAGGCTTTAGGCACTGATGTAGGTGCAAAAATAACACCAAGATAAATAAGATTCTATCTCCTCTTTGAAGGAATTTATAATGCAGTGAGGAAGACAGACACATAAAAAAACATTCATTCTAAAATAAGCAAAACTAAGTAAAATGAAGTCACCAAGATAGACAAGAAAGTGAAAATCTGTGTCCTTAATAGACAAGGGGATAACTAACAAGAGAGGGTAATTAAAGTACAGAGTCTCTTGATGTTCCTGAGTTCCTGAGTTGTCCAGTGCAATGGAGATCACATATGGAGAATAACAATTAGTGTGCTCTACTGTAGAAAACAGACTATAATTGGGAAAGCTTTAGTTCAGAGGTGCCTGGAAAACATCATATATCATATAAGTGATTTACATGACTGAGTACATAATTTCTAAAGTAATTCAGTAATTGTAGATATTACTTAAGAGTCATTAGGCTACTTTGAGGAAATATGGAAGAAAGTTTCCTAAGAATGAGTAAAATTTCTATATTTCCTCATTTAAAAAGGAAAGACTTTAAAAAAATTTTTTTTTTTAAAGGCAGCTGTGCTAATAGACCTATTAACCACAGAATAACGCGCAAGGGTTAGGAAGCAACTTTTTAAATATGCTAAAATTATCAAATTTTAGAATAGGTACAATTTAAACATCAAATATCCCAACTATTTATCCAGGGCTTATTCTATAACCTCTTTACAAATGCTGTTGTAGATTGTATTATTTATATATAATTCTTCTTTTCCCTCCCCAGCATGAGTCACTTAGCATCCTTCCCTGTCCCATTAAATTTAGGCTTGGTTGTGCGACTTCATTTGGTATTGGGACAAGGGTAGTGTGAATATGCCAGTTATGAGTAGAAGTCTTGTGAAACATTCAGTACTTTTACTTATATTTCTGGGAGATTTTTCCTTTGGAAATGAGAAATATTTGCTCTGATGTCAAGACTAGAATGAGGAATACATTGTAGTGAACCCAATCTGCAGTCCAAAGTAGAGCTTTCTCAGCCAATTTATACACCTGTAAGAATAAAACAGATGCTTGTTATTTTGGACCATGAAGGCTTTTGGATGACTGTACATCAATAGAAACCCGACACCTACAGATAGTTATCTCACTGCCTCTCAAATCCGTCTTTGAATGAGGATAATGAAGAGAGAGAAATTACACTAATGCTATCTCTTTTAGCCATTGTTTTAGATATATAATGTGTTGCATACAGTATAGTTTTAATGATTAAAACTCAGTTTGTTTTTTAGCTTCATTACTTAGCCACCTATGTGTCCTTTGGAAGGTTATGTTATATCTTGGTGCCTGGCTCTTCTTTGAAAAATTGGAAACATAACAGAATCTATTGCATTGACATTTTAAAGTTTACCTGAAATACAACAGGAAATATATTGCCAGACACACAATAAGTACTCAATAAATATTAGCTAATATTTTATTAATACTCTTTATCCCAGATCAGTGAAGCATGTTTTAAGTTTTAGAGATGAGGAAAAAAGAGTTGTATTACTATTTTTGCATCAAATTATACTCATTTGCTTAGTTATAAAGGCCAGACTTGTTAAACAGACCTGTAAATTAGAAATCTTTTTCCCCTACAGATCATGCATTTAAAAGAAATCTCTTAAGCCTTTCATTTTTTAAATGTCAGGTTGCTTTTGGGCAAATGCATCTATTTATATCAATATGCTCTAAAATATGTGGAAAAAACTAGCTGAAATGACAAGTAATAATTCAAATGAAAAACTACAAAAGGAACTGAAGTTTAATTTGAGGACAAAGAGGAAAGAAGATGTGTAGATTCATTTTCTGATTATATAAACATTTTCAAAAAACTTTTGTGTTTTTTAAGCATACAAAAGTAGATAGCATCATAAACCCTACATACGTATTAACCAACTTTAACAATTGTCAACATTTTCAAAGCATTTTCAAATTCAGAGTCAGATCACAACATGTGATAAGACAAGGTAATTATTTTGTTACAAGTTATAAAAAATGCTAGTTGGTTATCTTTAGCTGTATTGAAAATTGACTCAAAACTTGGTAGTTTCAATCAACAAATATTTATGATCCCACTTCTCTGGGTCTAGCAACTGAGCAGAAGTTAGATGCCTGCATCTGCCTCAGGTTTTCATGATGCTGCAGTCACACCATCAGGCAGAGGTGTGGTCTCATCTATAGACTCAAGTGGAAGAAGATCTGATTCCAAATTCAGTGATATAGGTGTTAATAGGACTCAGTTCCTCATGGACTTCCATTGCTTGGTGACAGGAACCTTTCCTCATTTCAGGTGGCAGGATTTAGTTTCTTATCATTTGTTGGTCAGAGATCATCCTGGTTTCCTTGTCACATGGTTCTTTCCATAGGGCAGCTCACCACCTGTCCATTGGTTTTCCATTGTAGAAATGAATGAAAGAGTAAGAGAAAACAAGAATATGAGGTGGAGGCCATATTTTAGAAGCTCATCTCAGAAATAACATTCTCATTACTTTTGCTGTGTTGTTTGTTAGAAGTGATTGAGTTAGTCTAGCCCACACTGGAAGGAAGGAACACAGGTGTGAATACAAGGAATGAATACCAGTTGGCCACTATCTTGGAGGCTGCCACCTACAGGTTACAAACAACTTTCAAGTAGGAGATGTCTAAGCAGTACACGAAATGGATATTAATCAAGATACTTCTTTGACTTATATAATGACTGAATGGCTGATCTGGATCTGGTTTTGGAATTGTATTCACAAAGTTCTTTAAGGCGATGTGATTATCTTTAACCAATTAGGTCACAGATTAATCAGACATCCATGAAACCCTGGGATGTTAAGAAATACTTTTAGTGTTCTCTGCTTTTAGGAACATGAGGTTAGATATTCTGCAATTAGGAAATTACGTCATATGTTTATTGAACAAAATAGGAAATATGGTAACAATGAAAAAATATGATTAATAAATCTTTTATAGGGTCTCAGGTAATTCAATCTAAAGAGAATCATTAAACAAATCACTGAATCAATGAATGAAAATCATTTCTCTGTTCGCACGTCAATATGATAGGTATCATTTATGATTCTTAGCTCTGGCGTCAATCATCTGAGGAAGGAGATGCTTTTTGAAAGAAAACTAATTTTGGTTGATTATACTCTTATAGCTTTTCCATGGATTGGAACATCTAGTGATTCCATTTGTATTTTTTTAAATATATTTTTTTCTAAAATAAATACTAATTTCATATTTGTATTCTTGTTAAGTTCTTTTTCAAGTTATATTGATATTTTGGTAGCATTTGAATGACAAAATTTTCTATGGATTATGAATAAGCTTTAGTTCTAGGCTTCAATGCATAGAAATAGTTGTATTTTCCCAATGATTGATGACGTTGTGAAGTTAGATTTTTACTTTCCACTGCAAAATCAATTTTTAAACTAGAGTAACCTACAACTATTATGAGTTAGGAAAAATCTTTTCTGGTTTCATGCTGAGATTCCATTAGCTGCATTTTGAGATTGCTTTATACACAGATGCATAGTACCAGTGGAATGCTGTTTGTCTATCGTTGCCCCAAACCATTCAGTGACATGAAGTTTGAATGGGTGTCCTAAAATTACAGCCTTCGGAGAGTCTTAAAAGTCTGGGAACAAATGTTATAGTGTCAATTAATGTAGATGTCTTCAAATCTGCAAGCTTATTTCTCCAGAGTAAATGTTTTGCTTGGGGAACTTCCAGAAATAATAGGCTTCTCATACTTTGTGAATTCTACAAGAGAAAATGCTCCTAAAATGTCTGTGTTTAGAGAAAGCTAACTGGTTCTTACTTTGCTTTGTGTATGTGTGTGTGTGGGGGGGTCTCTTTTGAAATAATCAACAATGACAAAGCAAAGTATATTTAGCACATTTTATAAACTAAAAGAAATTAATATTTTATTTTAAAGTTGCAATACACTGGTGGCCATAATTTGATTCATACTGCAATGTTCTTCAGTGTGAAATTGTTCATTTAAAAATATTTGAAGCTGAGTCAAAGGTTTTAAACTAGTATTAATCAAATTTTTAAATAATTTCCATGAAGTAAAGTTTAATGAGTAAAATCTGAAATGTCTATACTTATAAGATCATCTTAGGTAATTTTTTTCTTCTCTTTTCTAGACTATATTTTTTCAGCCACATCCATAAGACATTAACATATTTTTAAAAGCAAAATAACTTATTTGACCAATGTTTATGTCATGGAAAAGAACCCACTGATAGTTTTCACAAAACTTCTTGAAATCACCAGTATTCTCTACTTCATGTATTTAGACTTAGAATGTTTTAAAAAATTATTCTGAAGTTGACAAAAGGGAAGTCAATTTTGTACCTCTTGGGGGGAAAAATAAATCTAGTGGAAAGCATGCAAGGTGAAGGAAAACTTGTGAAGAAATAATGTTAAAATATCCAGAGGTGAGAGCAGGGAGAAAATTGTGTACGACCTTGCATTATCCATCCAACTGTAGCAGAACCACACAAAATGCCGTTGAGATTTCCCACTGGATACAGCTCTATCATATTACCTATTAGGGAGGTGACAGACTCTCTACTTATGTTGCCCTTGTGAGAAACCCCCTGGAGTATTAAATTCAGTTCTGCACAACCCAATACTGAAGCAGTAGAAAAGACTGAAGGGGGTTTTAAGAAGAACACACTATAGGAAATATCATAGACTCACAGGGCTGAAAGGGACCCAGAAAGTCATCTAATCTCTCAGCCTGCCTCTAGGCATGATTGCATTTCAACCACTGAATCTCCTTTGAGAAGGTGAATTGTACAGCTCTTTCATTGTTTTAATCTCAAATATATATATATATGATATTTAGCCTAAACTCATCAGACTTTATAACTCTTTTTGTAAACATTTGGAAAAAAAAAATTCTCGCACAAATTTTAGGTTTAAAACTCCATGAATCAAAAACAAAACAAAACAAAACAAAAACCTGTGGAATTAGAATTACAACCAAAATCAAAGTGCAACATTCCCAGTATTCCAGAAACCTTAATTCCCTCTAAGATCCCCCACTCCACCCACACAGACTGAAAGTAAGTACTGTTCTTGTTTCTATACTTGTTATTTTCAACTTTTTAAATTTGTTTTTACTTTTGAACTTTATGTAAATGAAATAGTACATATTGGTCTTTTTTCTGAATTTCTTTTTTTAATATTATATAATTCAGCCTGGAATAAAGACATTTGCTGTTTTTTTTTTTTTTTCATTTGTTTGTTTTTTTTTTGTTCTGTGCTCTTCTATTGTGAAACTATTACAATTCATTTTATAGATATTTATTTTTCTTCTTTGTCTATTAACAATAAATTTATTTTGAATGTTCCTACACATTCATTTGTTTAAAAAAAGTGTATAAATACACACACACACACACACACACACACACACACACACACGTAGTTTTCATTTGAGGAAATACCTGAGTGTAATTGCTAGAGTAGAAGGTATGTATGATTAGCTTTAACAGTACCATCAAACTTACACAATTACATTGTTACTGTCATTTTATAAGAATTTGTTTCTTCACAGTTACCACTACTTGGCATTGTAACTCATTTTAAAATTGTAATCATCCTGGAAGGTATGTAATAACATTTCATTGAAGTTCTAATTTGCATCTTCTTGATGACTAATGAAGTTGGTCTTTTATATCCTTATTGGATATTTTGATATACTTTTTTTCTGAAATACTTATAGTTCATGCCATCTTAAAATGTACATTAACAAAATTACATGTGTGTATGTATTTTAAAGAGCCCACCTTTGATACAGAGCAGTGAAATTTTCCCTGGGTCACTCCATTATAGCCCTTCTGAAAAAGAAAGAAAATGGAAAATTCTATGAGAATACATTTATAAAGAAGGCCTACAATTTCTATGCATCATTTATAATCAATTTCTATGGGTTAAAATTTAATTGGCTGCAGGAGTTTCATTAGCTATAGGAAAATGTCATGTTGTGGATTGACAAAGAACTAGGAAACAAAGGTTTGGTTGAACACATTGTCAGTTTCTGGCACATAATAAAAAAATATTCTCTAGAAAAGGTTTTTGGAAAGCAAGGCATTGCGGTGTCATAATTAAATCAACCTAACTTAGTAACATGCTTACATTGTCTCTCGTAAAATCTAAAACTATGTCTGTGTATAGTCATTCATTTCTAATTTTGACTACATATATATGTTTATTATTTTTTAATTCATTTCATATAATTTCTTGTTATATTGATTTCTCAGTTTTTTATAGAATCCCAGAGTTCAAAAAGACCACAGAGGTCATCTGGTCCAATACTTATCCAATGCATAAATCCCCTCCAGCTGGTTAAACTCATTTTTAATTCCAGAGCTATTCTCCAAGCTTCTAGTCATTTCATCAGCAAACTTAATTAACAAAGACTCAATTCAATCTATTGACTCATGAGGCCAGCTTAACAAAACTAATAAATATATAATTTGGCTGACTGCACAGTGAGGTGAAAGATGTAGGAGTAATGTGCATTACTTTAATGCCTGTAATTCCTACCATAATATTACCAAACAATATTAGATAATCCTAAATTCACTTTTCTGTGAAAAAAATGTCTAGTTACAACAGCATGCTCTTCAGGGATCTAAAATAAAACATTGGGTTTGTAAGTTAGAATGTACTAGCTATATGAATTGTCATTTCAGATGAACCACAGGAAATAAGGAACACTTAATTTGATGACTTGATGAAAGTTTTCTTGAAAAATGTTATCAATTTTGGAAGAGCGACTGACTGTAGGTTGCCCATCTGAGGCAGCACCATTTATATGAACTGTAAAAATGAAAGGCATTTTCCAGTGTTGAACATTTCACAGGCATTTGATTCTAACCAGCTTGCTCATGTTCAAATCTTGGCAAAGAGAAAAATAAAGAAATTAAATATATATAATATTTGAAATTTAAATATGGTGACAAAGATATTGACAATATCTAATCTTCAGTTATAAGGTGAAGTGGGTAACTTTATTTCATGTTGATGAGTATGTATTCCACCACTACAGTTCCTACAAGTCACACCACACTGAAGATTAGCTGACTGATCAATTGCACATGAAATTTTTGTTTCCCAAGAGACCATACTATAATTGAACCATACTATAATAAGAACCATACTATAATTGGTAGTAGTTCTTATAAATTACCTACTACAAATTATGATTATGAAAAAAATTGTTGACTTAAGAATTAAGTAGATTTTTCAAACACAAAAGATTACTTAACTGTAATAAGTTGAATAAAAAAGTTGGTAATGTTGATTTTGATTCTTAAAATTTATATTTTAATTAATGAATAAGCTAGTTCTTAAGATTTTAAGCTTAGCCTACAAATATTTTTCTTCTTATTGTAAGTCTAGCAAATATGAACAATCATTTTAAAGGGAAATTTTGATTAATATGTGGTCTCTTTCGTAGACTTGGAAAATTAAATGCATTTAAGTATTTTAAACTATTATTATCAACTCCTAAATATCATGTACATGTACTTCTTCATATACTTCAAGTGAAAAATCTTTCAATTTATTCCAATGAATTTAAGAGTACCTCTACAAGGGAAATTTTTAGGGTTATCTTCTTAGCTGACTGATAGTTTGAGTCAGTTTGTGTTATTATAACAAAATACTTGATATAATCCATGTAAAAAGAGGAAAGGTTCATTTTTAGTCTTCAGTTTTGAAGGATTCAGTCTGTGATTGGTTGACCCCATTGCAGGAATATAGGAAGAGGAACTGCTCACCTTATGACAGTCAGGAAGCACAGAAAGAATAAGAAACTGACATTCCATGATTCCCTTCAAGGACACAACCCCAGTGATCTGAAACCTCCCACTAGACCCCATCTCTTAAAGGTTCCAGCACATCCCAATAGCATCAAGCTGAGGACAAAGCCTTTAACACACAGACCTTTGTGAACATTCTAGATCCAAACTATAGCACTGATATTATTTATCAACCAGAGACAGACCTAATACAAGTTGAAATCTGGAGATACACAGGATTAAAATAATTTTTCCCTCATCTTTCTGACTGTCCTAATGAGGCCCCTTCTTACAGCCATCCCTCAAACTCCTAAATATAACACAAAATAGAGGGTTTAAGTCTAATTATTGCTTAATTGTAGTTGAATTAGAGTCTGTAATTCTCAGAAAGATGAATATACTACTCATTGGATATAACTAATGTATTTTCTAATTCATTTAATTTTAAATTCTATTCATATTTTTGTCTTTCCTGTTAGGATTATAGACCTACAGATATTAAAAGGTATTACTGAATTTTGGATATTTTTATTGGTATATTTGTGCCCTAGAGTCACAATCTCTAAAGTCTTTCTATTCACACATAATACTAAGTATTATGCATTAATTTTAAATACGATCATCTCACTCATTTCATATTATATGCACCAAAGATGGGGTACAGTGAGGTTGGGAGTAGGGGTAGAAAAATAAAGTCACACAATTCTTGAATTTTCCTGGTATTTCACCTTTCTTACTGTTCCAGGTATATTTTTCAGTGACCTTTCTTGTGTTTGTGTGGGTTTCCTAGCAAGTAGCAACAGCCACTAGAACAGATACAGAAAATATACTCACACCCCCCTGGTCTATTCAGAGAAAGCAACATCCCACTGCACAATTAGATCAAAGGCCAAAGATGACCAAGTTAATTCACTGTATGGAGCCAGGTCCCTGGTGGCCTGCCTTCATCCAGAGTACCCGGAGTCATGCTTCTCAAACTAGAGTAAAAGCGATGGTCTGAATGTTTGTGTTTCCCCAAACTTCACAAGTTGAAACCCAGTCACCAATGTGGTGGAATGAAGACATGAGGCCTTTGGAAGGTGATTAGGTCTTGAAAACTTGGTCCTCATGAAGGGGATTAGTGCCCTTATAAAGGAGACCTGAGGGAGCTCATTCATCTCTTCTGCCATATGAGGACACACAGAAGGCATGGTCTAACCAATAACGGGCCCTATACGACATCAAATCTGTTGCTGCCTTGGCAACTTATCTAGAATAGTAAGTAATAAGTTTCTCCTTTCTATAAATTACCCATAGCATCCCAAAGAAAGACAATGTCTTACAGATTGAACAGCTTGTGGAAGAGTACAGATGAATTTATTTATGCCTACCAAGGCTCATTCCAGTTCAATGTTTATTTTCTTTGAGTATTTGGAGAAAAATGGTTTTGAATATGTCCTCTCTTTAAAGTATCTTAATAAATGCTCATGTGCAAAATCAAAAATAACACTACTTTTCCATAACGGTCAATCTCATGGAAATTTTTTGATAGTGGATTCTTTTGAAAAAACTAATAAGCTCTATGGTGCAATTTTATTGACATGAACAAGATATTATTTTAGAGTAAATAACATATACCAATATATTACATAAATGAGCATGATGATTTCTTATTGAAGTTATGGAGGATGACATTGAAAATGTGTTTTGAAAATTCAGTTTACCATTTTATGAACAAGTTTCATTTTTTTTGTAGTTTAATGACTTAAAAAATACTTGACTCACAAATTCATTCATCTTCCTGCTATAATTATTCTAGATCAGATTTTTTATTACATATTATACTTCTTAGTTCTAATTTCTCAGAAAAAATACCAACCAGTCCAAGGTTTGTGACCTAGTTACATCTATAATTTACCATTTTATATTACTCTATTTTCAAAAGAATATTACCTTGAAGCAATAAATCAGAAATTAGAAAATGAAAGTGTTAGAAGTATAAAAATGAATCCTGCTAAACATGTAACAATATTTTTAAAAGTTCAAAGGAACATTAAGTCATTAAGTCTTCACAGCAAGATGTATATTAGCATCATACCAATAATAATATGTGACTTAATGGTTGGTAGCAATGAGCAGTTAAGAGTAGGATGCATTTACATCCTTGTTTAAAATATGAATGTCAAAGGCAAAAATATGTTATCATCCTGAGCAAAAATTATATTGAGTCATGTCTTTCTGTAGTTAAGTATATGGTAATCATGGAAAATTTATGGGAAAATCACTAGAAGATTTTACACATAAAAGGAAAAAGGTATTGTTTGCACAACACAAGAATAAGAAGGCAAATAGCAAATAAAAGAAATGCTTCCACAAAAATAATTGACCTTATAGAAAAGGAGGAAAATAGTGGGCACTAGAAACTGGAAAGGTTAGTGGGGAGAGTAAAAGGGGTGAGGTTAGATAACAGGTACCCAAATATAGCTACATAGGAAGTCTTTTAGTGTTCTGTAGCATAGTAAGGTAACTACAGTCTACAACAATTTATATTTCAATATATTTGAAGGAGTCCAAAGGTTACCCAACACACAGAAATGATAAACATTTGAGTAGATAAAAGGGCTAATAACCCTGATCTAACCATTACACATTATATACACATATCAAATTATTATAATGAACCTATAAACATAAATAACTGTATGTGTCAGTTAAAAGAATTCCCTAAAGTTTATTTGAAAACCAAATTTAGAACTACATAAGAAGTTCAAGTTCTAGACTAGTATACATGCTTATTGTCCTAGGGAGTTATTATTATAGTTATAATTTACATTATAGAAATGAATAAAAAGATTGGGTCAAAAAAGTGGTGGCAAACGGAAAATAATCCTTATTAAACAATGCTCTCTAATCACAATTTAAATGTGATACGAGACCATGGTGAATCTGACTATGTTACATTTAGTCAATGAATGTTTCTGTCTCTTGAAAATTCAAATGTTAAGCCCTAACCATCAGTGGGGCCTTCAGGAGATGGTTAGATTGTGAGTGAAGTTAGTGTCCATATAAAACAGGCCAAAGAGGCCTTAGAGTCCTGAGGAAACTGATTTTCTTCTTTCATCATGTGAGAACACATCAAGGCACCTCTGTCAACCAGAATTGCAACCTCACTAGCTTGACCCTCCCAGCACCTTGACTTTGGACTTCCCAGTCTCTAGAACAGTGAGAAATAAATTCCTGTTGCTTATAAGCGACTCAATTTGTGATATTCTAAGTGCAGCCTGAATAAACTAAAACAAATATTAATATGAATTATTTATTCATTGTATTTGATTTTTATATATTCATAATGTAATGATGATATATCTAAAAACATGGAAACTTAATAGGATGAGGTAATGAATTACTAGGTGAAAAAATCTACAAATTATAAAGATAATTTATTGATTACTTTCAAAGCTTATTTTCTGAGAATAATAGAAGTAACAGTTCTAGGTATGGAGAGAATTCTGGGAATGAAGGTCATCATATATACCCTGTTCAGTTTTCTTCTTCAAAATCATCTGCCTATTATTTTTCCATATCCTCATATCCTCATTGTTTTAAAAATCAGTTTTTCAAATACAATGAGGAAAAACCTGGAGTTTTAGCTGAGATTTCATTGAAATTACAAATCACTTTAGAGGAAATTTATATCTTTGAGTGTTCTAATACACAAACTATTTATGCATTCTTTAAACGTCACAATAGTATTTTGTAGTTTAGTGTATATATTTGTTTTCCTTCCCTTTTACTGCAAGTGATTTAGTCTAGACATAGTCTATAAACCTATTTTCAATGAGTTATTTCTTCAGTATTTTATCTATCGTATCCATCAAGTTATTTATTTTTACATACCTTTTATCATATTCCTTAGCTCTATATTTTATTTTTTATAGTAAATCTTTCATAGATCCCAGTTATATGCTGACTAACCTTATATTCCCAAATTTCTTTAATATGTAATCAGAAATATCTTAGTCCATGTCTGATATCTTTATTATTGGAATCTTATATAGATTTCTTTCTTTTTCATCTTGACTGTGCTAATTTGGTCTTTTCTACTGGTGTGTTAGTTAATTTTCGATTTAATGCTGAATATTGTGCATAAAATATCATAGACACAATTTAAGTCTCTTAAAGGTGTTATATTTCTTCTATGAGAATTTTCTCTTACTTTTGACAGGAGTTAGACTATCAGAAGATCATTTGATTCAATCTCAGATTAAATTTATTTGAGGTTGGGTTTCTGTTATAGTGAAGACTCTATTTCTAGTTACGCATTCTCTGTTGTAATTTTCCAAGTACCTCAATTGAGAATTTGGAGATTTCACTATTCTTCCTCCTCTTTGACAGGCCCTAGCTGTACTCTTCTTTCTTTGCTGCCCCTTGAAACTGATAAAAATTACTCAGTGGTTCATGTATCACTAATGAGGTGGCAAACACTGCAGGAAGGAGAGATGAACTAAATGCCAAGCTGTCTCTATGTATTGCTCTTCAAGATTTTGGCTCTAAGTTCAGGTGCCTTTGTAACTCTACTATGGTTTCAGATCAGTGTTTTCAATATACATTAACTTCTTTTCATGTTATTGGTGAGAGCAATGGTCTGATAAAAGTCAATTCATTGTAGTCAGAATTATAGCAGCATTCTCACCTTTTCATTTTGGAAAAAACCTTTAAGGAATATTTATATGAGATCATCAAAGTGAATAAGCAATAGGTCCTACTCACCTTTGCAATTTCATGCAACTTCATTTCTTTTCTTTAAATTTATTTTTATTGTAAACAAATGGGATACTTCTTGTTTCTCTGTTTGTACATGAAGTAGAGGCATATCATTTGTGTAATCATACATTTACATAGGGAAATAGTTTTTGATTCATTCTGTTATTTCCCCCCCTCCCACCCCTCTTTTCCCTCTATACAGTCCCTCCTTCCTCCATTCTTGCCCCTCTCCCACCCCCTGCAACTTCATTTCTTAACAAGCAAATGCACATCAAGTTTCCCCCATTGGTGACCTGTGCTGTGCCATCTGTTTTGATAGTACCTTGGACATTTCACTTCTGTGATCACCTTAACCTGCTCATCAAGTGGCAAAAGCTCTTGCCATTTCCCCCATATTCTAAAATTTTACAGAGTCTAAGAGGATACTGATTTTAAGAAATAACACATTTTATGACTCAAAATAAAGAAAAAATTCTATCACTTAAAATTGCAAGGTGACAAGGATTTTTCAAAGTCTTTTTATATAAAAAAGGACAATAATGAGGGCTGGGAGTATAACTCAATGGCACTTGCTTAGTTTGCTTGAAGTCCTGGATTTGATCCCTAGCACCACACATACGTAGCAAAAAGACAAGACTTAATAATATAAAACTATAAAATATGAAACTATGTTGAATAAAGTTTCATGGAGTTCTTAATTAAAATCGAGATCTCAAAATATTGGAAAAGGAAGAGAAAATTTGTCTGTTATTGAGATCTGGGTTTATAATGTGGCTTTTCTCAATTTAGTCACAATTCTGGAGGTCACAGACATATTGAAAATAAATTACTTAGTGAAAAAGTTGAAAAACTAAAAATTATATTATGGTAATGTAAAATATTTATAGTTTAAAGAATATTTACACACATTTTAAGTACTTGTATACACAAATTACATGGCACACCAAAGTTCTTTGTGAAGTACTTAAGAATAACTAATTATGAGAAAAGGGTAAAGTTTGCATCCTTTTAGAACTTCTTTAAAATAGTAGTCCTTTAATGTATATTGAGTACTGGCTAGTTAAACATAAATTCCTGACAAGAGGAAATTTGTCTAAAGGAGGATGAAAGGACAAATATCATAAGCATATGCATACCTTTTTAGTTTCTGTATTTAATTCAACAACTATTTAGCACCACCATGTCAAATAATACAATGAACACAAATTACAGCTCTTATTATGCTACTGGGTTCTAATGATACATTAGGCATGATTCTTGCTTTCCAGATATTTCCATATAATTAGACAATCAAGGGAGTAAATATATAACTTAAAGCATATGATATAAGCTGGATAATCCTGTAATCCCAGTGTCTCCAGAGGCCGAGGCAGATGAATCTTAAGTGTGAGGCCAGTCTCAGTAACTTAGTGAGAACTTGTCTCAAAATAAAAAATAAAAAAGTTCAGAGATGTAGCCCAGTGATAAAGTGCCCTGGTTCAATCCCTGATAACATAAATAAATAAATACAGTAAAACATATGATATAGACATAATGGCAGAAAAACAAGATAGTGAGAATGTAAATACATAGAAGATACTCTGGGAGGTGAAATATGCTGGGAAAATATTCTTGGCTTCCAGGGTTCATTGTCTCTTGAAGGACTAAGATATGAGAAAACATAGCCTATTTAGGATCTGAGATAGTTTCTTCTGACTAAGGGGTTATATCCCTTGAGGTGGAGGGCTAGAAAGTAGCATTAGAGGGACAATCACAAACCAAAGAAAGGTTTGCAACAAAATCAAGGAATTGAATCTTTACCATGTCAGTTTAGTAGGTTATTAACAAAGTATAGTAATCAAATGATATGATCAGATTGCAAATATTTCCTAAAATCTTTAATAATAGAATTGACTCATTTCATATAGCAATAGATCTTTTGTTTAAAGAACAGATAAAATGTTACTGATAATATATCATAACATCATCTTCACCTTCATCAATAAGTTATCTCATTGATAGGCAGGAGGATCCCAAGTTCAAGGTCAGCCTCAACAGCTTAGCAAAATCCCTGTCTCAAAATAAAAAATAAAAAGGTCAGGAATGTGGTTCAATGGAACATCACTGTGTTCAATTCTCAATACCATTAAAAAAAAAAAAGAAAGGAAAGAAAGAAGGAAAAGGTGGGGTATTAAGGGTTTCATAAGTGCTAAGGATACCTTCCTATACTTTATATCTGTCATCTCCTTTGTTCTCCTCAACAATTCAGTAAGGAAACAGTGCTGCTTCCTCAGGCTGCTTCTCCCATTTTACTGATGAGGAAATTAGCTTTAAGAAGTTGAATAACTTGTCCATATTCACATCATCAGGAAATGTTGAGGCTGAGAGTCAATGAATGAGCTCAGAGCCTGAATCCAGAGCCTGAGCTCTAACTCTTGCTACTCAAGTGCAGTACACTCACCAGAAGCACTGGCATTATCTGGGAGCATGGACAATTTCAGGCCCCATCCATCCAGACCTGAATTTTAAGGACACCTGCAGGTGATTTACATGCATATGAGTCTGAGAAGTGCAGCACACTATTTCTGTATCCAGGGCTTTTGGGAGCCTCATTTTGAGTGAAAAATTTAGAACGCCTACGTTCCTATGGTCCTTGTTATTGTTTTTCAGCCATGGTCAGAGATCATACCTACATAATAGCAATAAATCTGGATGAAAATGAGAAAACTCACTGGATTTTGCCTACAGAGTGAAGTGCTTACCATGTATTATCCTTTCCAGCCGTGACACCAGAATTTGAAGCTAAACAGCTCAAAAGACACATCATGAAGAGGAAGCACTGCTGTGTTTCCCAAAGGATAAGATAAGTATCAGGAGAGATTTTTGGTGGCTCATGGACATTGTGCCACCCAGCAAGAACTGAGAACATAACTCCATTTTCAATTCTCTCTCAGTCCTCGGATCAACCACGATCAAGGGTGTTAGATGCTATTTATTTCTTGTACCAGTCTACTATCACTGTCTTTCTCTAAAACAAGAAATAGTTTTTTGATTGCCAATAATAATAAAGATTTTACCATTGTTTTGGTTTTATTGCATTTTAATTTATATTCTGCTTAAATTTATAAAGTAATAAGATTTGAAATTCCCTTTTAAATATAGGTCAAGTAAAAAAAGACAAGTCAATTTAAAATAAAGGAGTAAAAAATAATAGTATAGTTGATACATAGATATGGAGAAAACTGATCAATGTATAATCCTGAAGATTAACACCACCAATGTACAGAATAATTAGTTTTAAAATGATAGAAAGCTAAATACATAAATCCATAACAGAATTCTAAGGAGTTTTGAGCAGTTCTAAGGATTCTTTTCAATCCACAGTGTCTTTTATTCCACTTGATTTGCAGTCAGGTGTTAACTGATGTCCTTCTAGGAGGGAGGGGTTCTGGGTCAACCTATGACTTGCCACTTTTACCTCCAACCACCAGGACACCTGGCAGGAAGGAGGAATATGATGCAGTCACTTGAGATGAGGACACATATTTCCTTTTGACAGGAGCACAGATTTTTTCCTTTCTGGGAAGATCTCTAAAGACAGCGACTAGTGACTGCTCAGCTTGACCTCTACTATATCCCTGACCTTGTCCGTGTTGGAGGAGGACTAAGAAATTCCAGGATGAGACAGAGGAACAGGATGTCTTATATGAAAGGTGCTATGCAAATGTTAATGACAGAAATTAGTAATTTTATTTTAAGGAAAACATTATCTTACCGATCTACAGGTACAAAACAGGGCACATTTGGATTCTAACTTACAATATGTTTTTTAATCCAAAGCACATAAAATAACAAGGAACTCTTTCTCAGAGGCACAAAGATCTATAAATCACTATATTTTTTAATGCTGAGGAAAAGAAAAGATTACCTCTAAGTGCTTCAAATCCCAGCAGTGTTTTTAATGAACCGAGTTTGTTTTTAATCAATACTTAAGCTGTGAGGTTTTTACTTTTTATTTTTTATGGTGTTGCTTTTAGATTTCTGTGCTTGCAAAGAGATAATAGCAAATGTCATGCTTGAAAAAAGGAAGCGACTTTGATGCCACAAATCAATAGGAAGTATTGTTCAACTAAGTATGACAGATAAACGTGGAGACAAATGCCATTTCCCAATATTTTAAGAAATCACCATTATGATGCATCCTCTGCATGTGGACACTAGAAACAGTAGCCTCTGAGCCTGGAGCTTTAGGATGTTTGCAAAAATCTTTTCAGGTTAATGTGAGTTGAGTATAATGCATTCCAGAACATTAAACCTGTCTTTAATTGTTAATCTCTTTTATTTGTCGACCGTTTTATTGTGTACAAAGAGCTTTTACCTCCCATTATATTGTTTAAATCTCACAGAAATCCTGACAGACTGGCAAAGTGGGTTTTTATTATACTCATCCTACAGATGGAAAATTGGAGACTCAAAAATATTAACCAATTAGCCTAAGGTCATGCAGACTAGAAAATGGCAGAACACATGGATGCATAATTTACATGGAGTGAGAAGACAGAGAATCTCTCCTTATTTCCTAGTCAAAAGTTTTGTAATAGTTTGCTTAAAGAGAAAAGTCCAAGAAAGATTGCACTCAGTTTTAAATGTAAAACTGATTGGATGCAAATTAAATTCTTTAAATCTAGTGTAATCAATATTAATTTATTAAACTAATATTTATTGTGTGCTGACTGCATGCTAGTCATAGTTCTGACTTTGGGAACATGATAGCAGTGATCCCTGAGTCTGAGGAGTTTACAACGTAACCATGGTAAGTGTTTTCCTTGAGCCTTTATATCTATGCTTGCTGTTGAGTGTTTTGGCATTGTGCATTCAAATTTAAAATGGATAAATTTGATGTAGCAATTCTACTTTAAGAATTTATCATAAAGGATATCAGGCATATGCACAAAGGAGCATACTTTGGAAGTTCTAGAAATTTTGGTAACATAAATGGGAACATTTTCATCAGTACAAGCTTAAATGTATTATGATAAAAATCACACAATGGAACTATTATAAATCTTGAACTTGGGGTAGTCATGGATATTAAAGCTGTGTACATTATTTTTAATAAATAAGTTAGAGAATATGTTGTTATCAAATTTACATAATAAATGAGTGTGTAAGCTTAGAGAGTTATCTGAAAAAAATATGAATGAAGTGTTGGCTTTTCTCTCTGATAAGATTTCTGCTCCTTTATGCTTGTTGTATGTTTTTGCATTGGTTCTTCATTGTTTTATAATAAGTATGTTGTATTTTATGGTTAAAAATAATACCATTTTAAGGGGGGCTGGGATATAGCTCTGTTGGTAGAGCCTTACCTAGCATATACAAGGCCCTGGGTTCAATCCCCAGCACCACCAAAAAAAAAAAAAAAAAAAAAAAAAACATGTTATTTTAAATTCATTCACCGAAGATCAATAGTTTAAAGAATTAAGTGTTTTGCTAGGGAAATTTTGAACTATATCTTTATCATTTGAATATGTAGGCTTTAGCTCGTGGTGCTATGTCTAATTTTTCAGACTATTTCATTATACGAACTGCTCCATTTGGAACCTACATTGATGTAATTCTTCTGCTTGAATTTGGTTATCCCATGGACCATGTTATATTTTCTTCTGGCAGTTAGTTTATGATATAGTTTCTAAAAGGAATTAAACAGGTAGCTTCCTTTTCAGTCACCACCAGAACCATGCTAAATTCTCTGTGAAGTTCTTCGATTCGGGGGTTAAGAGGTCTGTAGTATTCCTTTGCAGGTAGAATTTTCCCATAGTCACACAACTATTCTTTCCATACTCTACCTGAGGACACAATTTCTTCCTATTTTCTGAGACCTGAGCTCTACTTAGACAATGACACCACTTTTGCTTTGACTATAATGAAAGTAAAAAAGACAACTTGTTTATGTGATATCTTTAATCATAGAATTCAAATTTCCCGAAGTTTGTTTTTTTCCCTTTGGGAATCTCTGAGTTTGGGGAAAAGAAGTCCTAAACTTCTCAATAAAACTTCTGCAGATTCTTATAAGCAGAATTTAGATTGTCAAAGGGTAAGGCTGTACCAGTCTTAATATCGTGAGTAAATTCTCCTAGTGACTTGGTACAATATATCACAAGGATCGTCTACTCTATCAAGGCTAGAGATTAGAAAAGAGGGACATAAATAAAATTGGAGAAACTATAACTTTGACCTTCCAGTCTCAGGACTCTGGTCAATAAAGCTCTTTAATTTTTTTGTTGAGAAGAGTCATGATAACAGTGAGGGGAAAATAGATGTCTGGTCTGAATTTCCAACTTCTCATCCAGTTGTCACAGGAAAGCAGGGAGCTAAAACTCCAAACCTCAGTTCTTGTGTTCTGACAAAAGAAAACTTAAAATCAGACACCAAAAGCTGTGTAAGAGAACTTTCTTATAAGTGAATGTAAAATGAAAGTGAGGTTAAAGTAAAGTAAAAGCAAAGTGAGGCTTAAGCCGAGAGCTCTCTCAAGAGAGAGAGGGCCACCTCTGAGCAGAGAACACAAAACAGACAACGCTGTCTTCAAGTTTATTATGGTTTGCTGTTTACCAGGAGAACTGGGGACCACCTTCTGCATTCTTTGCCAATCAGTTGTTCAACTCCTTCACATCAGGCAGTGGAGTTTTTGACCTTAGTTGGTCCTCTCTGGAACTACCTTGGTGGGATTCTATTTAGGGAGGCCTCATCTACAAGTCAATCCCATGTTAATGTGGGCACTGGGTTCAATAGCTGGTCAGAAGTACCTTAGTGTGCCTGTGCTACTAATGGAATTTTCCTTCCCAGAAAATGGAGACACCTACAATACCCAACTTCACATCAACATCAATGGACCCTACCAAGAGTTAGTCCCATTAATTCTTTTCTCTTGACGTGTTTTACAAGTAGCTCCCTTGCCTTTGTTTTCTACAGATTAACTGCCACCATTTGATTTCTTAAGGTAGTTTAAAGGACCCTAAAGTAATTTAAAGAACACTCGTGACCTTGCTTGCATTTCACTACTCATTGCTAGCTACTACCTAACACAGGGTGTCATGGTCCTTTTGTCTTTTGTCTTGATGTACAAGATCTGTTTTGAGGCTGACTTCTCCACTCATTACATATGTGTTAAGTGGGACCTGACAATCACAGCTTGCCTTCCTCCTCAGGGCTGTTCAGCCTAAGGGATACATACAATCACCCGTTTTAGAATGATATGGCTTGAAGTTTCTACAAAGGGAGGGTGACATGGTCTCATTTAACATTGACCATTGGAACTGCAATGAAGCAGATTTGAGGGCCACACAGGCTCCTTGCCAGAGTGCTACACTCCACTAGTGACATCTGCCACGTGTCCCACAGAGATGCAGAAACACCCCCAACACTAGTTGTCTCTGCTGAGGCTGCCAACTGACATATCTACCTTCTGGAAAGGTACACAAGTCAGGTTTCTTTGGTTGCTTCATAAACTACATCCTTAAGAGTTAAAATGTTTATGGAAACTCTGATTTTAGCGGGGGAAAAGGCAGCTTGCTAGGTTGTTGTGGAAAACACTCAACCCCAGTTCTGTCTAATCTGTGACTTGAACAGGTTAACACAGTGATCTTTGCTGAACAAGTTATTACAACAATCCATGCTGGCATTTCTTCATTGGTAAAATGGGATGGCATTTGTCCTTCCTCAGAAGATAGTTCTGAGGCTATTTTTGAACTTTCAATAGGAGACAATTACTTGGCTACACCTTAGATTTAGTCTTTAGTGGAAAGACTCAGAGTAGTAAGGAAGATAAATAATCTTTAACAAAGAACGGATTTGTTAATCTTTGGAAATTAGGATCAAAATCATGTTAGCATTACCCAAGTAATAGTGAGCATAAGTAGTATGGAGATCTTGGTTACCAGAGTTCCTTGGAAAAATGGCCAATTCTAGGATTGTGTCAGTAAATATTCAAAATAAGCCTAGAGCATCTGTAATTTCAGAAATCACCTCAGTACTAAGACATACACAATGTGATGGAGGTGTGTCAAAGCAACCTGGGAGCCAACTAAATGGGTTCCCAATAACCATAGATTGACCAATTTGATCAAGTTGTACTAGATTTTTTACCCAAGTGTAAAATTAACATCTTTGAGTCTACATTTATGTAAATAAGTGAATACATAAGTAAATGAAGTCGAACATACAAATTCCCCATGTAGAAAATTTTCAAATAATTTATGTAGATACTCCACCCTCAAGGAGGTGGGGAAAAACTCCCCACTCTGTTTAAGTGTGGACTACACATAGTGACTTCCTTTCAAAGGCTAATTATAGAAACAAGCACAAAGAGTCACTTTACAGTGAAGCAACCTGACAACACTACCCCAACCAGGTGATCAAGCTCAACATCAATGATGGTTAAGTTATGCTGACTGTGGGTAGCTGTGGTATAATGTGATGACAGGGGCCTGTAAAAACATACAGATGTTACCTGTGTAGTCTTTCTCCCCTGAATCTACAACTGCAGTCAAGTAAGAAAAGATATCACACAGGTCCCAGCTGGGGGACATTTTACAAAATAGTTGACTGTACTTCTCAAAACTATTAAGATCATTTAAAATAAGTCTAAGAAACTGTCAGAGCCAAGAGGAGCCAAAGGAGACAAGGCAGTTGCATAAAAATGGGATCCTGGAACAGAAAAACATCTTTAGGGAAGAACTGAGGAAATCTGAATTAATTAGTTAATAACAATGTATCATTATTGGTTCATTAATTATAAGAAGGTACCACATTAATGGAAGTTATTAAAGATAGGGAAACAGGGTAAAGTATATGGAAACTATTCTCTTTGCATTTTCTCTGAATTTGTCCTAATATAAAAATTCATTTAAAATCACAATAGGAAGAACTGTATCTTCCTCATTTATTTGTAACAGGGTTCATCACAATAAAATTATTACTAATTTCCTAAGCAGTCCTAAAACATTTCTGTCTCTTTAGAAGAAACCATCCTGAGCTAGTTGTAAAAGTCCCCTGCTATCCTGCAGGCTGGGCTAGGATGCACCACTTTCTCTTAGAGATCAAGGAAAGACTGAGAACACCTATTTTTATATACACAGTCATCAGAAACTATGTACTGATACTTGCCAAATGTCTGAAACTAAAAAATTTTAAGGCAAAAGCAATTGGGACTTGACTGTTTTTTTATTGTTGTTGTTGTTGTTGTTGTTTTTGTTTTTTTTAATAGGGACTCATAAGACCTAAGGATAAAAGGGGGCAGGAGTTAGAACTTTTGAAAGTGAGCTGCTGAGACAGAATAAAGGAATACATCCAAATGATGCCACGGAATACTCACCGTAGGCACCAAGGTTTATCTCAAAGTACCGCTGAATTTTCTCTTTCTCCTCTTGAATATCCAAAACTTGGGTAAATGACCAGAGTTCTTGAGTAAAGAACTGCATAAACCTTCATCAGAGTTCAGTGTGGGCTCAGTAAGGCTTGAGAATGGCAATGTCTCTTAAAGTGGTAACATTGCCCACCCAAACCTGTTTATATAGTGGTTTATATAATGGTTTATAATGATTTATATCCTGGTTGGTATTGCTAGACAGTGAGGTGCAGCTGCTAAAAATGATACAACTGAAATGATGAATTGAAGGCTTGATTCTTGTTTCTCTGATGATAATCAGTGACAGTTTATGGGCCAGAGAGGAAAAGGGGATTCTCAGACAATTTATAGTTTCTCTTGGAGGAAAAATAAGAACACTAAAGTTATACCTTAATGTCTTTGGTTAATATTTCAAGTGGGTCCTTGTTCAGTAAAACGGCAGCATGTATCATTACTTTGATAGTAAAAGTGAGCTGAATATGAAGAGAACAGTACCTACCCAAAGCCCGTTCTGCATACCCAAGGACAAAAAACCCTTGGAAGCATGGGCAGCCAGCCATCAGGACAGCAGGGTGATCCGTAGTCAGGCAGCAGATCTTAGCTTGGAGATTGCAGGTAGAGAAAGAGGTATTGATGTTCAACTTTTACATAATTTGTTGAGTTTCCTCTCTCTTTCACTTAGAGACATAGGTGTCCTTTTTGTGTTAGAGTCTTTTAGGTTGCAAAGCAAAAGGATAACAGAGACTTTTTATAAGGACAGACAGGAGAAAGGGGCAACTTGGGAAAGGCAGCCAGGCTTTCCGGAGACTGGATATCACTAGGAAGATGGAAGGTTGTTCAGGAAAGCTCACTGATTCCATGTAGTCAGGCATTCTCACAAGGTGCTCTATCAATCTATGATTTTGATGACTTCTGTTTTCTTTCTCTCACCCTTTCAGGCTCTTGCAAACCATAAATTCTTGTTTACTACTCAGCACTAGCTTATAATGTTTTTCATAGTTTCTGCTTTCTCAAGTCTTTTGCAACGACCATCAGATTCTATCTGCCTGTCTCGGTTAAATTATGAAGGAGACTTTGATTGATGTAGACCTTCAGTATCCAGCTCTAGAAATGCTTATTGGGCAGGGCTTTTAACCCATGACCATCTACACTTTGGTAATGTCAGTGGGTATGGATGCCAGGACTATGGAAAGCAGCACAGGGAGGCTATTCATGTAAAATACTGCAGCTAAAGAATTTCACATTGTTCTGACTCCACAGAATGCACTTAGAGTTGTGGTTCAGAAAAGGAAGAAGCCTTTTAGGTACAGTCATCTCTAGGTAAAGAGGAAAATGCAGAGGTCCTTACTCTCGGACACCACATGTCTATAAGCCTGCTCTCAACAGAGGGCAGCAGTGGAAGTGGCCATTTTCCTCAGAATTGCCTGTGAGGATGGCAGGCATTTGGGTTATTTATTTATTTTCTCCTATCCCTAGCCATTCTTCTCTAAACCAGAAATAATTCAATAATGCCATCATGAATGATTATAAAATTTGTCAAGCATGAAGGTCAAACTATGCCCAAAAGGGGGTTTCGTGATAGGTATACAAGGAAACTTGGAAAATGGCCATGGTGGAATGGCTGAGGGCTGAGACTTGCCCGTGGTGTGGCTGGGAAGGAATGCCCAGGAACAATCACATGGTGGGTTTCTCCTGTCTTTTTAACCTGAATTTTGTCTCCTGTTTAATCATGTATTTTCCAATCAGATATTTTATTGCCACTGGAAGTTCATATTTGGTCTCCTTTAAAACCAAGCAAGTTCTCCAACAAGTCCTTCAGGCTTCTAAAAATAAAACCATGGTTTATTTTTATCATTTAATATTAACAATTATTAAACCACTACTCTTTTCACTGAAAATTTTTCTTTCATGTTCTCCTTTCAGTATAAGTTTGATAGCTTCTGGTTGCATGTGTGACTAATATTATTTGGTTTGCACTATTTGGAATTTTTTGATATTTTAATTAAAAATACAAAAATAATGAAAACAACTGGCACCCTATTATCACATAGTTATAAATATTGAGATGGTATTAAACAAATTTGTCTTTTAAAGAAGTTCCCTCTTACAAAGACTTGTTTCCCCTCATAATTTACATTGAAAAACCAAAAACCCAATCTGAAATTTGGAAGGAACTTATAAAAGAACAGAGGTTGTAGTTCTCTTCTGATTCCATCTAAAACATGCTCTGCAAGTTAAAGCAGAAAATGTGATGACAAATGTAATATATATGGTTATATATATACTATTTATACATACATACATATATTTCAAGGTATTTTGGAATAGTTTTCCTTTTTTATTCATAGTTAAAACTAATGCTGACTATCTTTGTATACTTTTTTAATTATCTACAAGGTATACTGTGAAGTTTTTATGTTCTATGATGATAAATTTTTACTTTTCACATTGATCTGTCCATGGAGACATGAATCTCTTCTTTTTGTTTCTCCTCTAAGATAGGTTCTGTTTCATTGATGCTCAAAAATAAGGAGAACCCCAGGCATTGCAGTATTTACTAACCTATTTCTCTAAGTGTAGAACTGACAATGACTCAAATTCTAATTTGAATTTATATATGAAAGAATATACATATGTATGTACATGCATATATAATCTTTTTCACTTCAAATATATATAAATTTTTTCTTAAAATTGCTACATCACGTATTATATATATTATATATTTGTTGGTATGATTGTTTATTGAAAATAAATAAAATCGGTCTTAATGTTATTTAAAGATGAGTACTTAGAACAATATTAATGATGTGGCTTTGAACATAAAAAGGGTATTTGCAAAGCCTTAATGGATGTGTTTTGGGTTTTGACTAGACAACATATTTAAATGCGGTGGATTTAAATGGATGAGCCACTTGAATTCTATACTTTCTAAAAAGCTCTTTCAACTAGTTCCTTATTATCAATGACAGCTAATCTTCACTTTATATCCTTAAGAACTTGTCAAAGGGGCAGAAACCATTGTGGGCTCAACCTCATAAGAGCTCTAGTTCTAAAATAGAAAACTGTCACCCAGTTCTATCAGTTCACACTTGGTGATCTGGTTCATGCCCTCCTTTCTGTCCCCAGGGCCACCAACCTAATTCAAACCTCTTGCTTTTCTCTCGGTGTTTTAGTGGTCTCTGAGCTGAACTACACCAACTTCCTTACTCATGACTTCCACATTCATGTCCTTTAGAGCATGTTCCCTGATCGCATCACTTTCTTACACATGAACTTGAAGTGACTACTAAATACAGATAAGTACTTACTAAGTTCAGGAATTATGTCAGGTCCTGCTAATATAAAGACAAAACAGCCTGTGAGATATTTATAGATTCTGGGGAGGGAAGGGCAAGAATCCATATAATATTTGCTGTGTAGAATTTACTAAAACTCAAATGCATGATATTAGGGCCATACAGATACATGTTTATGTAAGTAATACAAACATTATATAGTCATACAGATAGAACTAGGATGTGTAGATGGAAACCCAAGTCCATTAATTCTGGTGTGTAGGAAAATAACATTGCATTTTATATAAACAATTAAAACTTCTGATTTGAGACTTCATTCTATTCACATGACAGAAATGCACTAACAATTTGGACCCAATTCCCTTTTGCTCATATTGTGATTCAGTTCTGACAATTTACATACTGTCCCTTAGAGGGAGCCTATGGGGTCTTGCACATTGCCTTAAGTGAGCAGGCATTCACTGAGTAGAGTGTAACTGTGTTGGGCCAACACAGGTCTGTGGTTAGAAAAGCATGTTTTATTCCCTTCTACCCGTTAATGTCAGCTGTGGTCTGGCAGCCCTCTCCTTTTGTTACTCCTAATTCTGGGGCATCCCTGTTGTCTTCAAACTCTCTCTCCCAAACATTTTGTTTATCCTTAGAAGTCTCTCCCTTTCTCCAAATTAGCTACTAGGCTTTTATAAATCAAAGTTAAGTGGCTCCTGTACGTTACTTTCCACTATTTCACCATGTACTGAACAGCCCAGTGGCAAGAATAGGAGTAGAGGAGGCAGTGTATGGAGGAAGAGCAGAGCTGAGAGGAAATGTACAAGGAGAAAATTATTTAATATTTCCTAACTTATTTTAGCCCTTATACACACATGATAGATATTATATCTATCACATGTCTACCACATGTAATATAGAATATGTAATATGTATATATTATGGTTAAAACACCATATCTGACCTCTGCATGCTATAGCAGGGGTTATGACACCAATCCATCACTTTTAACTCTTTTTGGAACTATTAGGCTTATGTGACATGTGCAGCAATGTGGAGAAGCCTTCTGGCATGTCAGTCATTACAAGTGTTACTAATATTACATATGTGTGTTCAATTGCATTAAACAGTTTTCTTTCTCTTGGACTGATGTGCTAGATGCTGTTAAAGGAAACTTTTCAGAAATTCATAACCATATATGAAAAGCTAGTATTAAATTTTCAAACCAGTATCAACTCTGGCCAGTTAACTATGATTAGAACTCTTTCAATTTTGATGTTCAACATTGCTCTCCAATCAGCCATGTAAAACAGGTGATGATGGTAATGATTCTTTTGTTCATTAGATATTGATTTTATTCTAGCTATCAATAAAATAATTTTATGTAAATCATTATTATTTTCATTTTTCATGGTGCTGGGTATTGAACCCAGGGCCTCACACATGCTAGGCAAGCAATCCACCACTGAGCTACACCACCAGCCCAAATTATTTTATTTAATTCTCACAATGTACTATGATATACTCCACTGTGGGAAGTCATCCACGTTTAGCAAAATCAGGCTTGGCTGAGCCATGGGATATAGAGGTTGTTATGGGGCGCAACTTAAGAACAGACCAATCACCACTGAGAAGTCCAAATATGAGAGTCTTTATTAAGCCGGCTGCCTGACTGTCTCACAACAATGCCCCCAAAAATGACTATTGGGAGAACAACCCCGACCATAGGGTTGTTAGGAGTTCTTATACCCAAAATCACATCAATCAAAAGTGTCTGTTGCTATGATTCGAAATTACAAACTAACATCATGAAATCATCAACAGAGGGGGGAATTGGGTCAAAACAACCTTTATCTAGGTACACATGGTACATTGTTTAGGAGCAATAGGAATCAAAAGAGAGCAATTTTTTCATTACATAAGAATTGTCATTTTGTATTGCTAAACATGTGACGTTAAGTAACTGATGATGGGCACAGAGGCAGGGTGTTCCCATGGGAGAAGAATTTCCTACATAACATGGAGTCTCAGAGCAAAATGAAATCTGTTCAGTCATTTCCCTTATATTCTGGCCTATAACATTCTCATGGAGCCAGATCTATCAGCCTATCACAAGGTGACTCCCAGGAACTGGCAGTCATGAGAAACTGTTTCAGATAACCTGGAGTAGGTGGCCGTGCACAGAGGTGGCTCCCTGTCTAAGGAAATGCAAATTCTCTAAGCAAATAACTTCCCTAACTCCTCTCCATCCTGTTCCTCACATAAACAGCCCTTCCTAGACTGGGCCCCTTTACCTGTGGGACTATAAATAAAGGTGAAGGTGGGCTCCTCCATCTTGTTGGAGGCCATATCTTGGCATGGCCCAATCTGTCATACCCCCTTCCATTTGAAAAAAATATTGGTTCTTGTGTTTGATTAGATAAGTTTCTTGGTGATTAATTAATAGCCAGCACGATCCTCCAACAGAAATCCTTTCCCTCGTCCATGCTGGACATGGAGAACCCCCACACTCCATTTTGTTAGATCCATTTTGTAGGTAAAGGATTAAGACTTAGATGAGACTTATTAGATTAAGACTTATTCAACATGTCTGTACTTTACCTTCTGACATTGGCTTGAATGTCAAGTTTTTAGGGGTTGGAAGAGGGGCAAATGGAAAGCAATATGGAGAATTAAGTCCTATGTTCTACATTTTTTTTCCTTCTAAACTGGCAGATTATAGTACATAGATCTCTTGGAATTTTTGACATTAACAATGAATAATATACATAATACATTTTGTATGTTGACTGGGGCTACCAAATACTCAACGGATACTAATTATTACTAAATTTTCATGCATGATTTAGGAGTAACTATATTTCAAACAATAGATATGCAAAGATTTTATTTAAAGTATCAATAGTGTAGCACTGGCAAAGTTGAGACACTGCCTTTCAAAAATGACTCATGACCAGTGATGTGACAACTATCAGCTTGACACCACTGACACTCTTTCTTCCTCTTACTCCCTTTCCATATTGCTTCTTCAAATAACCCACCAATTTTCCTTCATTTTTCTCTTTCTGTCCTTCATCTTCCAGGCCTTTAGCATTGACTGTAAAATTGTATTTAAGAGCATTTCTCATATGGAACCTTAGGGATTGAACTTCCCCACCAAAATGTTAATCAAACATATAGTTTTTAACAGGACTAAGATGAAAATTTGTAGAAGCACTCTCCTGACCCTCAATTTCTAAAAATTCGGGAGAAAACATTTTAATTTTTTGGTAGGAAATTTATTTTATCATGTCAAATCACTTTTCTCAGAATCAACTGTGTTTGAAGATATTTTTGATAATGACCATGACTTGCTAGAAATTGTTTTATGATATTACTTCTTTAAGAAATGGCCTTCCTTGCATTTCCATTAGAAGAGTTATGGCCCTCTTTAAATTTCTAGCTCCTAATACAGTGCCTGGCACATAGCAGGTTTTTAAAAATTGTTAAAGAAAAGAATAAGGACAATTAACAATTAAAGAAAGGATAATTAACAATTTTAACAATCACATAAGTAAATTACAACAATTACAATGTACGAATTCTTAAGCAGTGTACATTGGCTGTGTTCAAACTCAGGTCTATCAATTCTGGGAGACTTACTGTGAGAAACACTCATATAGACATCTCAAAAAGAGCAGAAAAACATGCATATCTCACAAACACATGGCAAAACAAATTTAATCAGAAATTTGAATACTGACCGCACTCTGGAAGTCTAATATTGATGGCACTGTGCACAAGTCCATAAGACTCCAAAGAGGCCCCAAATTACTTTTCAGAACTGCTTCACTCCTTAAGAATGTCCCAGGAACATAATTTGCAGAACAGCATTAACGAGGCATAGGGAACAACTTCACGGATCACTGTGTTGGCTGGAGTTTCAGAACCTCTGCTGGTTCTGGGAGCTGCCCACTTCACAAATCATTTTGGTCTTGCTCAAAACTTAATTTAATTGGCCTATGGAATTTTCTTTTTGACAAGTCCTTTTTTTCCTTTGATTTTTAATTGACAATAACTACACACATTTTGGTGGTACAATATGATGTTTTGATAAACGTTTACAATGTGGAATGATTAGATCAGGCTAATTAAAAAATCCATCATCTGAGAGAGAGAGAGAGAGAGAGTGAGAGTGAGTCCTGGGGTTAAAGCTTTAGTGGATTTTTTTTTTTTTTCTTGTTTCCAGTCATGTTTTAACTGGCCTACTTGAAATACTGTTAAGAAGCTTAGGGAGTCCATAATTATTATCTGAGAATTCTATGTTTATATATTTGGCTATAGAAAAACACTTTAAAATTTGACTTATAAAGAAGGACTCTGAATACCAGATGATTAATATTTCACAAAAACAAAGAATAAATCGAGAAGCAAAGGAATTCATTATCATTACTAAAATAAAATAACTAATGTGTAAATATGGAAAGGTCATTGTATTCAGTACTTGCATTATGCATAAAGAGATGAGGCTTCTTTTGAAGTGTTTATTATAATGATTTGCCATGGGACTGAGTTATGAAATCATGGCAGATAATTAAAATGCAGAGTGTCTGAGATCTGTAGGTATGCACTAGTGGGCTTAAAACAGCCTAAGACACGCCCTTGACTCTTTGTGAACATGCTTTGTGTTTAGAGAATAAAGGAATTATCTGTTTATGCATCAGATTCTTGACTGTTTATGCATC
The DNA here is from genome assembly GCF_902686445.1 of Sciurus carolinensis. Taxonomy (NCBI): domain Eukaryota; kingdom Metazoa; phylum Chordata; class Mammalia; order Rodentia; family Sciuridae; genus Sciurus; species Sciurus carolinensis. The sequence continues at coordinate 136,326,791 of NC_062216.1, forward strand.
ATACTTGCTGCAAGACAATTGCCATCACAATATTCTTTGGTTTCCTCTATCTAGAAAAGGTTAGTTCACAGACTTTATCACCAGAGTGTTGGCAGTGTTAATGAGGGCTCCATAATGGAGCATGGGATGCTGAGTGATCTCATTAATAAGATTTAGAGAACAGGAATCTACATTCTGGTTTTATGCCTTCTGATGAAACTGGACATTTACTAATCTCCTTGGGTCACTGTTTCTTCATCTTTAAATGGTGAAAATAATATTCACATTTCCATGTAACATTACATATCACAAAGAAGCTTTTGAGACTAAAATAAAAACAGTAAATCGTAAGGAACATAAAATGCTAAACTTCATCATTGCAAAGGACTAATGAGAGTGAGGTATTTCCAGGGACTAGAGTGAAATGAAGGTGGTTCATATGATCCTTGCTGATTTCTATTTGACTTTTGCAGAATCTTTCACATTTTAAAAAAATTTTTTTTTATTGTAAACAAATGGGATACATGTTGTTTCTCTGTTTGTACATGGCGTAAAGGCATACCATTTGTGTAATCATAAATTTACATAGGGTAATGTTGTTTGATTCATTCTGTTATTTTTCCCCTTCTCCCCCACCCCTCATCTTTCACATTTTTAAAAGACATTTATGGGAATGAATGGGACTTTAGTTTTAGGTTATTTTGGTCATGGGAGGCTGCTGGGTATCAAACCCAGGGCCTTGTGTGGTGCTGTACCACTGAACGACATTCCCAAATCTTAGTTTTAGTTTTTAATCTGATCTTTTCATTCACTTTTGATCTTTTATAGGGTGAGACCAATTTCCTAAGTATTTTATCATTTACTCTTAATATGATGCAAGAGATTTATGTGTGCTATTTTAAATGTTTTTTAAGAAAAATTTTGGAATAACTATCTTTTCTATAGACTGTTTTCTTTGACTCAGTTAAGAGATTGCCACATTACTCAGTGAGTCTAAAATTGAGTGTCCTGCTTGTATATCTGCAACACGTAATGTTCAATAATTATATTGAAGCTGGCATTAGTCACATAGGAGTGAAAATTACTTTGTCTAACTTGAGTTAAAATATCTTCCATGTGAAATGATTATGAGATTTCTGTTCACCTCTTTCTTTTTTCTCGTTATAACTTTTGTATCTTGTTTCCATTAATTCAGAGTAAAAATAAGTGCATAGTCATTTCTAGGACAGTTGGCTTTAAATATTATTTATTTAGCTATTTATGTACTTGAGAAAAGGTAGAGTGGTTTTAGTTAATGGAGTAATTTTTAACTTTTTTAAACAATGTAAATCTTTACATATGGTTTAAGCATAGCTAGGTTATATAATTAAATATCTGGAGAAAATTAAGTCTGTAGTTCTGAGTTACCAACTGTTTAGCCTGAGGTAGTTAACTAAACTCTCTGACCCTCAGTAGTTTGTTCCATCAAATAAGAAGAGGGATGATAATACTTAGCCTAGCACACAGATTTGTGGTATAAATCAACTACTTAGACATTGTGCAAGGAAGAACTGTAAACCACTCACTATACACACAGGTTTTCATAGCAATGGGAGTTTTTATCACACTGGAAACATCATTAAATGCATTTTAACATGACAGATGTTCCTGTTCTTGAAATGCCTTATTTGAAGGAAAGGCCTCTGATTTCTAATGTTTCTTTTGTTTCTCCTTTGTTGTATCCTCTTCTTCTGTACATCTTCTCAATGTACCTGTTACCACCATTTGGTTTTTGATCTCTCCTCAATTCTTATAATTTTAGAGGATGGAATTTTCTTTTATTTTCTCCTTAATTTTTTATTTTTACAGACTGCATTTTGATTCATTGTACACAAATGGGGGAGGTTGGGATTTTCTATCTCTTTCTCCATTCATGTCTCATGAATCCTATTCCTCACTGTGGGAAATTGTAACAGGACTTGTCCAGTCACTCATACCGGATGCATTTCTTCTTCTTTAACTCCTACCTCCAATTTAGTGTGGTTTATTAAACTTACTACTCAAAGATTTCCCCAAAATCTCTGTAGACAGCTTTTGTTGTAGACTCTCTCACTTGGACTATTTCCTTCTTCAGTCTTAAGTAGCTCGGTGTATCCTCCACCATTCTGTGAGAATCATCTTCCCTAAACATTGTTTGGACTTTACGTCCTCGTGGTTTGTAATTTTTTGATGACTTCCTGTACTTTACAAGACAAAGTACAAACTCCATATCATAGCGAGCTGATTCCATGCTGCTTTCCCATATGCACTTCACACCAGGCATACAGGCCTGGTGGGACTTCCCAAAATAGAGCTTCTACTCCCAAACTCTCTGCCTTTGTGCGTGTCCTTTCCTTGAAGTATTTCCTCTTCTTTCCGCCCCTCACAGGCCTAGGAAAAGGCTGGCCTCAACTATGGCTTCCACTCTGGAGTCTTCCTGTGCCTGGGGACCGTTTGAGGCCTAAGTTCCTCTGTGATTTTAAGGAATGCTTTAAGATCCTATTGTGCTCATTTTTCTCCTTCCCCACTAAATTGAGCTTATTCTTCTCTTGTCTTTTTCTTTTTAACAAACCAACAAACAAAAGTCTTTTTTAAATGCTGTAGAGAGAATGAATTAGTGGTAACTCAGGTCAGTTTTTCCCTTCTCAACCCCACCAAAATGATAAGACAAAGAGAAGGCAAGGGTTATCTTTGGAAATGGGCAGAAAGTGAAGGACTGGTGGTAATAAAGCTACTATCACCAAAGGAAAGAAACCTTTTACCCTCTTTGATTTGAGCTTCAAAGAGATGCTTTTTGACTCATGTTGTTTGTGACAAGTCAAGGCCTATCCTTTCTCTTTTTTGTTTTTAAAGTATATTTCTAGACATTACAGTGCAGTGAATAATATATCACAATGAATTTTTCTGAGGTTTCAAATTAGTAAACATCTTGTTTTCCATGGAAATATTAAAAACTAGTGATTCTAACAAATGATACATCCTATTTTTGAACAATAGACTTATCTCTCTAGTGAAAGATCTTGTCATTAAGTTCAATTATTATCCACATAATATGAAAACGTATTTTGAAGGAAATATATCTAAATCATTTTACTAAAAATAAATAAAAATACCATTTTAGAGGAAAAAATTATTTTTTATTTATGCTAAGTTGTTTGCCTGGGACATATCTGTTTTCGAGACTAAACTCAAACACCTAACTAATAAATTAATAAAACATAAAAGCAGCATGCTTTTATCAGAAAACCCTAATATACAATGGTGTGATCATGTTCCTCAAGCTCACGATTCATCCTGACAGGGAGCTAGTGTATCATATTGTCATGGCAACAGGATGTCTTCTTAGGTTTAAATTTGTTTGTGTTGCAGATCTATAACTTTAAAAGCTTATCCAGTGCTTTTAAAGAACAATTTGTATTGCTTCCGAGGCTCATGCTGTATGCTAAAAATTCATGGCTATTTCACAAATGGTAATTTGAGTGTTCTTTACTTTTGTTCTTTCTGTCTACAAAGTGTGCAGTTATCAGACTAAAATTGTTATGCCTGAGTGTTTTGTTTTGTCACTCTTGTTGCTTCAATATAGAACCGTGGGGGTAAAAATTTTCTTCCCTATATTCGGGTATGGAGACTGGATTTCTGTTTCAGATGTAAATACATATATTCTTTCACTGAGGCAACCACAATGAAAAGCACAGAGCTATTTAACCTGCCGAATATTCATTACTTGATAAGCTTAATATGTGGTTTCACAAAACCAAAACCTGGCAACAGTCTCATTTCTTTCTGCATGGCAAAGACACTTTCCTTTCTCAGAGATTCTCTGTAAGCAGTGAAGAAAAACAATGATCAATGGTCCTGTTCATTGCCTAGCAGAATGTCCTTGACACCTCTGGAATTGCAGTACAATGCTGACAGCTGGGCTCTCATTTGGAAGCAAGGAACAGAGAGCCAGGGGAGTGGGAACCACAGAGGGTGAGGAGAGAGGGAGAAGAGGGAGGAAGGAGGGAGGAAAGACAAGGGGGAGAAAAGAAAGAGCCAGGAAGAGGGACAAAGAAAGAACGGATTTGTTATTGTCTTTGCAATTGTTAACCCCTTCATGATAAAGAGGGAAACTGCTCACATCATTATGCACTGTGCTATTTTCTTCAGTGAAGCAGACTGTTTTTGTAAGCTTTGTTGGGAAAGAGGCACACAGATGAAGGTTATGGGGGGAGTTGTGAATGAGAAATGAAGGTGGCATCCACGAGAGTGTTAACCCCGCATTGAGGGGAAAGGCAGGGGAGATTTTAAAAATAACTAAGGTGGGAACTAAGCTCTTCCATGTGCTGTCTTTCCCTATTGGCAGTTATTTGTCTCCGTGTCCACAGGCGTGGCTGATGAAAAAGACAAGGTGCGAGACATTCAGCAGGTTTTTGAAGTGCTCAGGTGTCTTCGTCTTTGTATTTTTGTTGTTTGAGTTTTTTTCCCCTGCTTCTTCCAGGGTTTGATGTTAATCATAAGAGTTAAAATCTTGGAGTTTTGCATGCTCATTTATCTATGGTTTGCCATGCTAGCTTTCGTAATGTCTGTTTTATTCTTTATAATTTGATTTTTTAAAACAACTTTGGGGTCTAATTGTAATTAGCAATTGCAATTGTAATAATGTAACTGTTTCTGAGACCCTAGTTATATACACTTTAGGGAAGTAAATTAGTAATATTGTGTTAGATAAGAATAGAGAAATAACTCCTGGTTTGGTCACCAAAAATTTGTCCTTCACTCTCATTGTGGGGAAATTGACTTAGCTACTAAAATCCCTAGTGATAGCATGAGTAGGCCCACTGTGGAAAGACAGACAAAATACTTTGGTGTCACATTATGCAATATGTTCCAAGGCATAATGTGCTCCAGGTCCTGGGTATAGGATAGACACGTTTTGTTTTGTTTTGTTTTGTTTTGTTTTGTTTTGTTTTAGCTAGCTCAAGCTTGGGGTCATTTATAATTATTAAAGACATGCAATAGATCCCTTGTAGTCTGAGAGAGTGAAGACTTGCTCTAAATACCCTGCTTGTCCTAAGACAATCTTTCTTAGTGATGTGACCATTATTTCAAATGTTTCTGTTGGTATTACATTCCATTTTATTAAGCATGTATCCTTGGAATATTTTTCTAGAGCCAGGCTTTCATTTGGGATAGGCTGGAGAAAAGATGCAGTCTTTGTAAAGTGCTGCTCTAGACCTCCCCTTTAGGCCCCACACTTGAACTATGGGAAGACCAAGATCAAATTCGTGTGAAGGAGGGAGAATCATCACCTAGAAAGTTTCACTTCTTCTAAGACTGTATGTGTAAGGAATGTTCAGTCCAGTTGCAGATAATCATCCTGGGAAAAAGGCCAAAAGTTGGAAAATATTTCTTTAAAAAAAAAAAAAAAAAACTCAAAGGTTTTAAGACACAAAAACAATACTTTATGGAGGAGAAATTATATTTCTCCCAAAACATATGTCAAGTCCCTGGAGCCTATTAATGTTACTTTATTTGGAAAGAAAAAAAAAAAGCAGGTCTTTTCAGATGAAATTAAGAATCTAGAAATGAAATCATTGTAGATTGTCAGGTGAACCTTAAATCCAGTGACAAGTGTCTGGATAAGAGAAAGACAGGGAGATTTGAGGTACAAATGGAAGAAATGAAGGTAATAAATGTGTCAGGAGAGACTGCAGTGATACAGCCCCATGTCCAAGAATGCAGCTGCCTCCAGAAGAGAAGAGGACTAGAGCCCTGTAGAACCACCACAGAGAACACACCAGCCTACGGCCGGGACCCGGATGTTTCACCTCCATAACTGTGAGATCCTCCATCTCTGTTGTTTATGGGGATTCATTGCAGCAGCCACAGGAAATTAATACACAAGGGATCATGGGACCTCACAAATGAATGTATGTGGTTGCTGCTTCATAACCTGCGCAGAGTCCCAGCAGAGACAAAAGGAGTGGACACTGAGGGCACCACTGTAGTGGCATTGGGTTATTCTTTTTTGCTTCTTTGGACACTCTTCCTTGACCCTTCATCATCCTGCTCCAAATACACACAATTCGGCATAAGCAACTTCTCATTTACAGCCTCCCTTCTGCTGTTGCGTCTTTGTGACATCAATCTCAGATTTTTATACTAATAAAATATAATTTCTTCTCCATAAAGTATTGTTTTTGTGTCTTAAAACCTTTGAGTTTTTTTTTTTTTTTTTTTTTTTTTTTTTTTTAATAAAATATTTTCCAACTTTTGGCCTTTTTCCCAGGATAATTCTGTTTTACCTGGAACCAGTCAGTGGAATGCCAACCAAACAGAATAGGTAGAGAGGGCTGGCTACCCAACACTCTCTGCGGTTGCTTCTGTTTGTAGTGATCTGTGCACTTCCTCACCCCCTGGTAATTATCAATGCCCTTGATGACTAGCACCTGCTATCCTCCTAAAATCACTGCAGTCCTATTGAACAATAACCAATGAGTTTGTTTCTTTCTAGCATTTTTCAGGTCAAAAGCTATTAAGAGATAGTCTGTTTAGAGAGAATAGGAAAAGACTGTGACTTGTCTTAATAGCAACAAATATAATTTCCAAAGCATCTCATGAAATAATTGACTTAAGAAGAGATGGATTACTTACTTATGTTTGCTCTCACATCCAGGGATAGAGATATCACTATAATTGTAGTGGTTTAAGAGGCTAGAAAAAGCTATAAATTATCCGGGCTTCTTTCCTTGTTACCACGTGGCATAGAAAAACAAAGTGACAGAGCTTAGACACTAACATATGGCAGATGATAAGGTGACTTTATATTTTTGATAGTGTATATATTCCATGGAGCCTTTTCATCAAGGATGGTCAAAAAATTGAGAAGTGAAAAAACTTAAAATATCTGATAATTTCAAAGCTACGCTTTTGTTAGTAGCACCAGGGACAAATCCTATTTATCAATGATACAATTCTTATGGGACTCTTCACTTATGTAATAGTTGAACATTGTATTAATGATCCAAACCTATCCTAAGTAAAGGGAACTATATAATAGTTAAGCTTATAATCTTTGGGTTCAGGTAGATGGATTAAAATCCTTTCTGTTTACATGTTGTTTGTCACCAGACTTAGTTATATGTTCCTAATTTTCTATATTATCAGTGGGATGATAATGTTACCTACCCTCAAGGAATTGTGAAAAATTAAAGGGGGCGATATATAACAAATACTTAGAAAAGTGGGTTTCACATAATAAGTGGTCAATGAAAATATATTGTTTTCTGCATCAGACTTCACGAATCCTCAACAGTACTTTCTAGTACAAACTCAGAGAAGATGAATTAGAGCATGCCATTTGGTATGGGTTAAGCATAATCTACCCTGGTCCCAAGGTCTTGACATAATTTAGGGAAGCCACACACTCTGTAAAAGGGATGGCTAGTAATGTAAAAGAAGGAAGTCTTTTTCTGTGGAGTAACACCCAATTTAAACTCTAATAAATAAAAATAAAGAATGAACTAAAGTCACCTAAAACTGATAGCATGAAAGAGTACAACATTGACAGAGGTCATGAATTTACATGAATTAGTTTCTACTCAAAGTGTAGATTAAATAGAAGGAACAAGAGTGGGAGAGATCTACAAATCTTGTTGCAGGGACTTATCTTCCCAAGAAAGAAAATAAAATTATAATAGAAAACCATAGAGAAAGGAATCCTTTAAAAAATTATTTAGGAAACAATTTAGAAATAAAGTCAGGGTTCCAAAGTGTTATGGCTTAGATATGAGGTGTCCCCCAAAAAGTTGACATGTGAGACAATGCAAGGTTTGGAAGAGAAATGACCCTGTTGGGGTTAACTGAGTGGTAACTGGAGGTAGTAGGGGTGTGGCTAGAGGAAGTGGTTCATAGGAGGCGTGGCTATGGGGTATATATTTTGTATCTGGAAAGAGGAGTCTCTCTCTGTTTTCTGATTATTATGTTAGCTACTTCCCTCTGCCATGCTTTTCCGACATGATGTTCTGCCTCACCTCCAGACCAGAGGAATGGAGCCAGCCTTCTATGGACTAAAACCTCTGAAACTGTGAGCCTCTGAATAAATCTTTCTCCTCTACGATTGTACACCATTTTAAAACTGACTAAAGCAGAAATGTAGGCATTTGTCTTCTCAGCAACTCATTGCAGAGGAACTCAGAAGCAAGGCTATCACAAAAGAACAGAGATCAAACACAAAGAGAAATTGAGAGCAGAGATTATGCCTGCATTTTCCATCATGCTACACCAAGATTTAGAATCTTGGAACTTCAGAGGATTGTGATAGTGTTGGATGTAAGCCTAAATTGCTCCCATCTACTGATAAGTGCGCTGTGGTGTATCTGAACTGTGTTCCCCAGACCTGCCCTCTAACCCTACGATGAATTTGGAGGATGCAAACCAACCCAGCTAATGTTTGGCCTTGATTGTCTTCAGCTGTTCCTGTGTCACTTTGCCCAATATGGCTACGCACCTGAGCCTCATTTCCCATTGCTTTGTGAAAATGTTGTTCAAAGCATCCTTGTCTCGATCAATCAGCTCCCATCAGGGAGTGGAGCTCTTTGAAACAAATGCTGACTAGCTGTGGCATCTGAGAAGAATAATACAGTGTTGGTGCTGGAGTGCACGGAATGTCAAAGCAGAAACAATAGACTAGAATCATGGAACTAGACAAAATCCTGGAGTTCTAATCTGTTCTCCTCACTTTTCAAATGAAATGTAACCATGAATAAATTAACTGACTAAATGTCACATTAATAGAGGTAACACAACTCTATATTTCTGTTTTTACTTTATTCCACTTTACAAATACTGATGATGTTTCTACAAAATGATAGGCAATAGATGAATAATGATGAGAAACAGGGGCCTTGTTCTTAGAGCTATTGCCGCTTGGTGGACAAGTTCTACAAGAAAGAACTCATAATTTTGGTGATAAATGTGAGCCTGTGGTGCTATGTGAGCATGCAAGTGGGTCACCTAAGTCAATCTCGAAGCGTGTTCATGATTTTTTGTGGAGCACTACACACTCTGTGCATTCCACCCTTTCCCTTTCTGGAATGGATCCTTTGCCTTTTGGGGAATGAATGGAAGTCTCTTTTGCTGTCATCCTATGTTTGGCTCCCCATTGTGTGTTGAGTGTGTGAGGGACAGACAACTGAAGAGGCATTTTGTTTCACAGTGCCAGGTTGAGAACTGTCCTTCAGGAATTGCACTTATGAAATATCAGAGAAGCCACTTCTGTGCTTACTCTGGGCTGATTTAGCAGAGAGATCCTGGACTTTAAACCAATTCCATAATGCAATAAGAGTTTAGGCTCTTAGGAGAAAGATGATGAGTCTTTTTGACACGTGGGAGGAATATGATCATAGCATCCAGAGAGAAAACAAACCATGGTGATTAATTTTCAAGGCTTTCTCTGTATGTACCTGCTGATATTTACAATACACAAGATCTAATTGCCCTTCCATTAAATCTGGACTATCTTGAGTGACCTTCTTGGGCAATGAATTACACCAAAGAGGACATTCATGGACATCCAAAGTTAGTTCAGAAGAAACCTCATCACTTCATCAAGGCCTCAGGGAGCATTTGTACCTGAGAAGCTCCATCTTGGAACCCAGTTTCCAGGCTGCTGGAACTGAGGTCACACAGAGCCACAGATGACAGGCCTAGCTGAGTTTCCTGCCCACAGCTGGCATCAGCTGCCAGCAACATGCATGTGTCACATGGGACTTGCAGATAAGTGGGATCTGCAGATGACTGCAGCCCCAGTGAATATCTACCCACAGTTGCGTGAAACACACCAAATGAACTGCCCAGCTGTACCCAGACAGCTGACAGACCAGAATGTATAGTAATAATCCATTTTAAGGTCCCAAGTTTGGGGCATGATTTGCTATATAGCAACAGATACCAGAAACATCTTATTGATGAAGATGGTGAGAAATAAAGGCATTAAGTCACTTCCCAGAATTCACAAAGTAAATCATAAAGCCCAGATTTTAACATTTTCCATCAGTTTATTTTGTTCCAGAGTGTTCTTTCTTACCCAATATATTTTTACTCCTTCCTATTGTCAACATTTCAGGCATTTTCTATGTGGCCTTGATCAAGTTGAAGCTTCATCTGTGAAGCACAAATAATAAGTATACTTGGCTCATAATTTTCTTGTGTGAAGCTAAATGGCTTCTCTCACAAGTTATTCAACAACAAAAAAGGGTTAGGCCACAACTGGAACATACATTTTAATTCTTAAATTTAGGTTCTTATCCATTGTGCAGTACTGAAAATTATAAAATCTGGTCTCTCTGACTTACTTTGTACACTATTGCTTCCTAAAAATCAATAAGAGAAGTGCCCACTGTACTCTGCTTCAAGAGTATTTTCACAAATTTCAGCAATAAGCACTGTGATGAAATTCAAAGATCCTACAGTGTGGTTGGTGAATGCTTAAACCATCCATGAGGATGAGAAGGCCAAATAGTGAAACCTTCAGTCTCTTTTTTCAATAAGAGTTTTATTGAGATACAATTAACAAACTGTAAGACTCACCCTTTTAATACTTTTCTCACAAAAGTGTGCAGTCATTCTGATTATCTAATTTTATAATGTCTACCATCCCCAAAGAAGGTCTGTACCTATCAGCAATCATTTCCCATTCCCCCTACCCACTAAATGATTTTTCTATATTAAACAGAAAAGGAAATATTACCTTCTCTCTTCTCCTTAAAAATATTACTAGACATTTAAAATGTTAGAATGCAAGTGGCTTGAATACACAGATTAAAAGTTATTTAATCATCACTGTGTCTGTGGTAGCTAGTATATAGCAAGATACTGAAGGCACATTTGTTACATACATATACATCTTGTGCCTGCCTGGTCTTCTTTAAGGTAATAAGGTAGGTTTTTATAATTTTCCAGTATGAAAATATCTGCTGAAACTCTAATTGGAAAAGGAGTTTCTCTCTTGTGGTGTGTACAGGGAACCAGTTACACCATTGCTGCCCTCCCATTAGATAGGAATTTCCATCAGAGATAGGAATTTCTTCCTTCACCAATAAAGTCATGTAGGGGTATTGGGGATGTTGGAGTTGGGAACTACCTGTATAAAGGCTGGCATTGACATGGGTATAGACTAAATTGTTGTGACAACCCCCAAACATGGCAAAAAAAATATTTATGTCAAAGCCTTAAACTCCATTGTGACTTTTTGGAGACAGGACCTTAAAAGAGATAATTAATGTTAAGTGAAGTTTTAAGAATAGGGCCCTAATCCAATATAATGGTGTCCTTTTAAGAAGAAGAGACACCAGGGATGTGGGTACACAGAGAAAGAGCCATGAGGACACATCTAGAAAGCAACCATTTATCAGCCAAGGAGAGAGACTCAGGAGATACCAAAACTGCCAACACTTGGATCTTGAACTTCCAGTCTCTAGAGCTTTGAAAAGAATACTAAATTCAAGTTGGTCAAGAAACTTGTCCATGATATTTTGTTACAGCAACCTGAGTAAGTCAATACAGTTGTGGTTCTGAGAGAGTATATTAGAGGAATATAGCAGTAATTCTTTCTCCAAAGATCCTTTGAGGAGTCATTTCTCAATGTTTGAGAGCGATTGGTTAGAAATATTCAGGATGCAACCTCAACTTTTAGCCTGCAGATAATGTTTGAACTTGACCTTGTGTTTCACATTGAAAAGGTCATAAAATTTCTTCTCTGGAGCTCTTATTCCATATAAGTTAAAAGGGAAATATTGCAAGCAATGTTAATTATTTAAAACATGTTTTCAATTAACACATAGTTTTATAATGTGCATCCTGAGATAAGTTTATGTATAGACGTGTATGAAATAAATGGACACAAAACTGCTTATAATTCCCACCAACTAAAGAGCACCATTTCACAGTTTCATTTTTAATAACAACATCAAAATTTGGGAGATAAAATATGACTTAAAAATTAAAAACAAAAATAGGCACTGATAATGTGAGTGAAGTATGTTATTTTGCAGTAGAGATTTTACCTAAGAATTTTGAAAAAAACTTCTCTTAATGGGTGATCTTTATAAACACCTGTAGTGCACAAGCTTATGCAAACAAAAGTGGAGGCAGTGAGGACAAGGTATGCAAAGGAGCAAAGTGAAAGACAGAAACACACCCCTGAGGCAAAGAGATTAGAATGGAATTATGATGAGGAGGTGCTGGGCTTGCATGCTTTTAGCTGTCAGCATTTCAACACTGAATACATTATTTTCAGGAAAACAATACAAATTTCAAAAAATGACAAAGCCACTATTTGCCTACAGATCTATAATTCTAAAGACTAGCAGGATGGAAAATAATAGCTTTGTGTACCATTCCTAATGGTTGTCGACTCTCAGAGTTGCAAAGCATGCTAAAGATTTTTTTTTTTTTAACTGAGTTCCTTGAAATAAAGTTTTGTTAAAGTTGGAAATCATTCCTATAAAATTCTAGTAAAAAAAGTCTGTTGAAGTGTGTGGGGTTTGAAAATAATGGGGAGCTATCAATGTTTTCCCATCTCACAAGGAGATATCATAAACCCAATTCTCAGGTAAGGAAACAGGATTGAGAATTTAAATGACTTGATGAGGGTCACCCAATAACAAAAAAATAGAGAATTCAACCCCAGTCATGTCTAATCTCAAAGCAACAACATATTCCACCATGGTCTGTTGGGATTAATGGAATTGTTATCCATTTTCCTATACAGTCTTATGGTCAAATTAATCAAAATCCAATTATCATATTTATAAATAATAATAAAAAGATATATAGTCCCGTTAGCATAATGAAATGGCCAGAATATCCCCATGCTTCTTAGGTGTTATTAGATTGTCAGAGAGTTCCTGAGTAGAAAATACTCAGCAGGGAAATTTGTTACATAGTCCATTAGATTTGGGAGTGGATTAAATAGCTACACCAAAAGAGAAAGGAAAAGCTTAATGTTCTCTCTTGAATGATGACTGGGTGGTCAATGTAAACCACCTACAAAAAATATGTAAAGAATACTGAAAGTGCTTAGCATCTAAAGGGGCAGTTGTGAATGATTTGAATAGACACAACAAATTGGAGGCTTAGTAAATCCATGCCCACCCTTTTCTCTGAATTTCCTCCTAGGGAGGGAGAAATCTGGGACTATGAATATTATTTTCAGGAGTGGGGGCCCAAGCTGTTCCAAATCATATTTTTCTCTCCATGTTTCTTGATAACATAGCCTCACATCCCCAGAGGGCTGGTTAAGGGAAAATACTGCAGTCTTTTTCATAAAGAGTAGAGCCAGGAATTTCTGAAATTATAATTCTACATAAACACTAAAATAGATCATCAAGCACTCACTGTGCTATAACCTAGATCAATGTTACATAGTACCATGATTAGCAAAGACACAGTTGTGCCAAGTAATGGAAAATAATTGTTGATTTCATTTTTTATTCTGTCCAATGGGAAAGTTCTTGTCCATAATGTAGAAATTATAATCTGGATTCTGCCTGTATAAAACATGGCATATATGGTAAATTGTTTACTCCTAGCTGTAGCTAAATTCCCCCTTTTCTTTATTAATAATATCCAATATTATGGTTGGCAATGTGCCCAGTTCAAATATTCACCTCCCACAGTTACTTTTTAACTATGGAATTCTATCTGATACAGTTCCATCCATTACAGTTTAAGAAGATGCCTTTTGGGTGGGGCTTATGTGAAAAACCATCAATACCTTGATTAAAAGGAGTAGACACACTCATTTGTACCTATTGCCCTTTTTCTGGATATGGGGCAGCTATACAGTTAATAGACCCAACTAAGGATGGGAAAACAAAACAGAAAGCAGATAAGAGTCTGGTATTGTACAATGACTATGCTGATCCTGGTTTGTTCACTATTCCCTTCCCAGGATGCTACGGTTTGAATATGGTTTATACCCACCAAGATTCATGTTACAGCTTAGTCCCCAGTTCAGCAGTTTGTGGAGGGGGAGGTGTTTGGGTCATGGGAGCTGACCCCTCACTCATAAATTAATATCAGCTCCCCTGAGTGAATTTTCACTCTTGTAGGACTGGGTTAGTTGCTACTATGGTGGGTTGTTATGAAGCAAGGTCACCCTTATATTTTGTCTTTTCTACAAGCAACCACTCACCACTTGCACCTGCTTTGCCACATGATACCATCTGCCATGTTATGAGGTAGTGTGGGACCCTCTCCAGGTGTAGCTTCTGATTTTGAACTTCTGGCCACCAAAATTGTGAATTAAATATAAACCTCTTCTTTATCATTACCCATGCTCAAGTATTCTGTTGGAGAGAGTAATGGACTAAAACGAAGTTTATTAGTGGATGAGAAAAATATACCCCATTTGCTGAAAGCAAGTTTTATCGCATGAAGTTGAACGAAATCCTCATGTGGTTCATATGTGTATACTCAAGAAGATCAGGGGTCAGTAATTATCATTTTAGGTCATCATTTACTGAACGTTTTCCTATTTAGTCCCCCCACACACAACTTTCGTACTGGAAATTGAATTCAGGGGTGGTTTACCACTGATTTACATCCCTAGTCATTTAAGTTGTTTGTTATTATTATTTTTTATTTTAAGACATTTTCACTACGTTACTTAGGTCCTTGCTAATTTGCTGAGGTTGCTGTCAAACTTGTGATCCTCCTGTCTCAGTCTCCCAAGTTGCTGGGATTACAGGTGTGCACCACTATGCTCAGCTCCTACTTAGTATTTTTGTTGGTGACTTGGTCATATGAATCAAAATCCAGTTATCATATTTATCAATAATAAAATGATAAAGTCACACAATAGAACTCAAATGGGGGAATATAAACCATCAATTATTAATAGTAAAAATGATTGTTTGTAGTAACAAAGACTACATAAAGAAAGAATAGAGCTTATTTGTAGACCATGACATTAATATGTTATTATTGTGATGTTAGATTTAACAACTAACCACACCTACAAATCTAGTTAATTAAATATTTCTAAATATCACATGTAGAGGTTGGAAAATAATATTTTCATCCTAATTTTAATCAAACATTTCCACTAGAGTTTATGTGCATATTTGATCATTACATTTAAAAAAAAATGCTAAGAAACTAAACAACATCCAGAGAAGAGTGACAGCAACATAATAGTTAAGGGACTGAAAAGGAAGCCTTCCTAGGAAAGGTTAAAAGATTGGTATTTTGCCTTAGATGGGCAACATGATTACTATTCTCAGATACATGGAGCTCTTTTCTGTTCTGACATTATGATAGAGTGAAAACAAAGTTGATAAGCTTTCAGAGAGAATTGCGTGTGTGTTTTGTGTGTGTGTGTGTAATTTGTATAATTTTTATTATTTTTAATGCTACTAGGAGCTATACCCTGGACTAGGTGTTATGGTTTGTAT
This sequence comes from Sciurus carolinensis, assembly GCF_902686445.1. Lineage (NCBI taxonomy): Eukaryota > Metazoa > Chordata > Mammalia > Rodentia > Sciuridae > Sciurus > Sciurus carolinensis. The sequence continues at coordinate 136,342,228 of NC_062216.1, forward strand.
CATGTATTGAAAGCATGATCCCCAAAGTATCAAGTTTCAGAGGTGGGGATTTAGGCAATGATTGGAACTTTGCCTTAATCAGTGAATTAATCTATGTATTGGATTAATCTATTAATAGTGGAATGGACAAATGGTTGGTAGCTGTAGGCAAGTGGGCATGGCTAGAGGAAGTAGGTCAAATAGCCTTGGGACTTTATCTGTCCCTGGTCCCTTCCTGTTGCTGCTTTTTGGCTGCCATGAATTGAGCAGCTTTCCTCTGCCATGCCCTTCCACCATGATGTTCTACGTCATTAAGACCCAGAGTCATGGAGTTGGCCAACCGTGGACTGAAACACTGAAACTGTGAACCAAAATAAACTCCTCCTCCTCTCCATTGGTCTTGTCAGATATATTGGTCACAGTGACAAAATGTTGACTAACACATCTAATGAAGGTGAATCTTAGAATTTTAGGAAAGTTTCCTTATAGTGTTTTCTTCATCTACATATTTTTTGTGCTCAGTTTAAGTGGTATATTCTATAACTTTCTATCTTATCCTGATATCACCATCCATACATTGATAAGGTCTTAGGTAACTTAATAGCATTGTCAGGTTCAGAATTAATTTAGTTCAATTCTTACAGTTCGAATTCCATAAGCACTATATAAACAATTTTATAAATATGGCAAGACTATTAAAATAAATAGTTCAAATGACTAGACACTCAAAAGCCCTTCTAATGAAATTGTTTGTAATTTATTCATGAGTAAGTAAAATTTCAAAAGAACAAATCACATCCTTGTATTATTGTGTAATTTGTAATTTGTGTTTTTGGCAAGGTAACATACATGTCCTTCCTTTAAGTAATTTCATCTTATAATAATAATTGGAGATAGAAATTCTTTGAGAAAAATCACAAATACTTATTAGATTAAATAAATAATTATTATTAGATGCATTATATTTAATTACTAAACCTCATTTTGTTTATCTCTAAGACATAAAGATTTTAAAAAGTAATTATATTAACATAACAGACTATTTTGCATGAAATGGTCAATTAATTTAACAAAAAAATTCAGTTTTTAAAAGGAAGTTTCCAGTAAATTCCAACAAAATTTGTGTTGCTGCTTTTTGTACTGCTTGACAAATTGACTAGTCATTTGAGGCAAGGTGTTCATATTGATTTTGTGAATAGCTAAAGTCCAAGTATCTTAAAGTCCCAGTCCCCCTAATTTCCAATAAATCATGATTGAGGTATTCTTAATGTACCAAGATTCAAATTATGTAGTATAAAATAATTTTGTTCATAAGATTTCTGTGGCTAAAATACTGCCTCCAGAAACTTTAAATATTTGGAAATTACAACCTCAGCACTTGTAAAACTACTTTAAAAAACCACAGAGAAGGAAAGTTAATGTTCTGTACATAGCCAAACCTATGCATATAGAACAGGTAAACCTGCCTTCTTATACACAAAGTGATCCTTTGCAAATTCATTTGGTTATTTTTAACACAGTTCTAAGAAATTTCTAAATAATTGACTCAGACCAGTCATGAAAATATCTGGAATATCTGATTGCTGTTCATTTCCCCCCATCTTTTTGATTTCATGACAATTGCCAAGATTAATGCCAATATAATTAGAGTAAGACTCAGCATTCTAATGCCGACTTTAACTGCTAAGTTTATTACTGTTTGATTGCATTTCTGTACTGTAGCTAATGAAAGTATGGCAAATCTAGCACATCTAAATAAGAGTAGATATTTAAGGAGAAATTTATCATAAAAACCTCCCGTTTGAACCTTAGCAAAATAAGAGGTAACTTAGTAAGTGGTTAAAATTATAACCCTTGCTAATCAGAAAGGAAGTATTTAGTTGTGAATTCGAGATCTGCCCTATCTGGCATTATATTCACCTAAGAGAATTTATATAAAAATGTTTATAAAATTAATGATGATAAAAGATATGAATTTTAAAAATGCAATATATTTTTATATTGAGAAGTCAGAAAGACTTAACAGTCTTTGGGACTGAATCCAATAAATCAAAAGACTTAATTATTTCTCCTAACATAGTGTTATATTGAGATAGGGCTCAGAACCAACCATTAGTAAAAACAAAACAAAATCTAAACAACAACAACAACAAAAAGACATATCTCTATATCTATCTATCTATCTATCTATCTATCTATCTATCTATCTATCTATCTATCGGGGGAGAGAGAGAGAGAGAGAGAGAGAGAGAGAGAAAGAGAGAAAGGTAAAGAAACTTCCAAATTCTTCCAAATTGATTAAGTATTAAGTGCTTAAACCAGGGTGGGCATGGTTACTTGCTATTTTCATTGCTTGGTTTCTGACTGGAGTTTTGATTTCCTATGTTTGAGTATGTAGTAAATCACATGGTAACCAGACTTAAAGCATTGAAAGCACAAGTCATGTTTATGTTGTAGGAGAAAAGATTTAGCAGGTAATAGCAAAAATATTTTTTTCATTCTTTCAGGAATAAGAGACTAAACTAACTTTACATGTCTTGAAGGGTATAAATATGACATTGAAGAAAGACAGATTTAGACTTAATTTATAAGAGAATTTTGTAACATATCTGTCCTATCCTAAGATGGAATGAGTCACTGAAGAGAATGATCAATATCACATATTTCACATATTCAAGAAAAAGCTAGTCATTGTGTAAACATCATTTCAGGGACTTATATGTTAAATAGTTGATAAGGCAAAATGATGTATGGATATCCTTTCTAAGACATCCTGTATATTTTATAAGATTTTTTCTGGGGATCAACTCAGATAATATATACCAAATATGTATATATGTATATTATAGATGTCTCATTATATTTTGAGGTAAGAATTTATTTTAGATCTATAAGTTTAATAACAAATTCCATATTGATATAGAAGCTAGTTAACATAAACTTAAATTTTAGGAAAAATAAATGAAATTAGAATCTAGTACCTATCAATACTAAATAAGACAAAGTTTTCTTATTTATGAAGTTGTATAAGAAATTATGAAGGAAAGTAATGATCAAATATTATACCCTTCAAAAACCTACATCCTTTTAATTAGATATAATAAAATAAAAATAATATATTTTATGGAAAACCACTTATTCTGCATAGAGACAGTTGGTATCCTTATTATATAAAGAGTGCACACAAATAACTACAAGACAAATTTTGAAATCCTGAGCTATAAACATGCAGAAGGCATGGTAGAGTAGTTGAGTGCTTACCTAGCATTTGTGGGGCTCCTGGGTTTGAACCCCAGTATAGAAAGAAGGAAAGGAGGGAGTGAGGAAAAGAGAAAGAAAGAAAAGAAAAAAGCAAGCAAATAATAAAATTATTTGCAAAGACAGTAATACAAATATGAAAAATAATTGCATGGAAATTATTACTTTCTAGTAATTAAAGAAATAAAAATTAAATCAACCATGGGATAATTCTATGCCTGTTAGATTATTATAAAGATGATCATATCCAGATACAAGTGAATTTGCTGGAAGAGTTATGTACAGGCACTCAGTTGAAGGAATTGCAGATGGTTATAAATTCAAATTGTTATTGCAAATTGTTAAGCAATTTTATACTGTGATTGTTGGTTTGGTATTAAGGGACAATTCTCCACAGGCCTCTTTCATTTCTGTGCATCTTGTGAACAGAAGTACTGATGGCCTTTGTTCCAGATAGTCTTTTCAAGGATATTTTATTATAGCAGACAGTCTTAGAAGATAGGGGTAGTGCCTTTTTATTGCTCAGTGTAATAAAAACACACTTGTCTGTCTAAAAAAACTCATATCTATTTTCAGGGCAAAAAGCAAGTTATGTTTATGAAAATTGTTTTATTATAAAAAATTTGAATTCCTTATACCCAAGATTCTTTTCCTGTAACACAGCCCATTCCCCATGAATCATCTTCCTCTCTTTATGTCATCCTGCGAGATGTGAGACTTGAGGAACTGATATCAAAAAATGATGATATTCTGGCTATTGCTATTTCTGAGTAATAAGCTGTCCTTATCTCTGACCCAGGAGTCTCATGTGTTCTGCCAGCATCCATGAAACAAGGGTAGACGAACTTGTTATTTTGCCAACAGAGTAAAACCTATTTTTAACATTTGGCACACAGAAAATGTAATATGTTTAAAAGGAGCAGGAATTCTAGAATCAGACAAATTCATATTCAAATTTCATCTCTGCCTCTCTGTAATCCTAGGTAAGTTCAAACCTTTCAAGCCTCAATTTCCTCATCTCTAGGATAGAGGATAATAAGGCCTAATTTAATGTTTATGAGACTATTAAGAGAAAATGTCAGTAACATGCTGACAGTTTGCTTGCCACATACAAAAATATGAGTAATACGTACCTTTGTCTTTACTCTTTTATCTCCAAATGTCTGTTTCATATGACTTCAATAGCAGAATACAAACCCATAATTTATTAAAGCATTTATTGTGTGTTAGTGCTTGTTTTACCTTGTGTTGGTCAGCCAAGATCTGGAGCTATGCTGCCTGGCAAGTGAGGGTATAACCTCTTCATTTTATCTGTAAAAAGGGGTTTCTAATTATTTATGAATCAAGTTCAGATATGTTCTTGTGTGGTGTTAAGACCAATGGCAAGCAGTGTCCAGAAGGCAAATATGGAAGTGGGCAATTTGACCAGGCAGCAGCTTATTAAATCTACCCTGCTGAGGTCAAAGAAGGGAAGGAAGAAGGCATTAGCTTGTTTACTCTTTCATCACTTTCTGCCTGGAGTTTTTCTTATCTGCTCAGGTCTCTGATGTTACTCCCAAATTTATCTGAGGCAAATTTCTCAGCAAAATTCTCTGAGGCAATTTTCTCTTTCTCTTCTCTCTCACCATTTCCAAAAGACCTGGATATGATTCAAATGATTCTTCCATCTGTTTCTTGTCCTAATGCCATGACCTCAATCCTCTTTCCTTAGAGTTACATCTCCCTTGAACATTAATTATTGCCTGGGACCTGTCTCAAGTTTGCTTCCCTCCCTCTGACTTGTGATTGCACAGTGCCAGATTTTCTCTGGAGCAGAGAGGTTATACTAGTTCTGTTCTGGTATTTCCTAAGTGACCTTTGGTATTTCCATCTGGGTCTTGCTTACTCTCAGCTTCCCTTTGATCATTGGCTGGTTTAGTCTAAGATGTATAATTTTGGGGTAAAAAAATGAAAAAAGAAAAAATTATCCACAGGAAAGAAATTAATTTAATTATGGTGTATGCATTTAATGGTAAATGTTTGCCAACATTTCATCTTTGGTTATTACTATAAAATGTTGTAATGAATAACCATACATATGCCATATTGTATACATGTGTGTAAATGGTCTGAATGAATTCAAGTAGGAATTAAGTAGATGGGTAGTAAATGCATTGCCACTTGAGAGTCATCGTAGATTGTCTTCTTGGGTTGCACCATTTACTTCCACTAGCAATATGTTATGGGACTATTTCCTCACAAACTTGCTAACAGAAATTTTTGTGAATTTTACATTTTTGACTTAAGAGGTTAAACATTTTATCTTTATATAGTTTTTAGTTGTTATTCTTTTTATTTTGATTCTGCTATCATGTGTTTAAGAGACATTTTCCCCCCTTTAACCTATAAATGCTATAATCTTTGCCCACTCTTTTATTGGGTCTCAGTTTTTTTAACCTCAATTTCTAGGAGCCTCTTAAATTTACTTTCCATGATGTGTATGACTTGAGGGTGATTTTTGTAATTTGCTTTTTCTTATCATTTGTTTAATCATGAAAAAGTTGTATATATCTATGTATCTTTACCTATATCTACATATGAAGCTGAATTTATAAAATTTAAATGCCTAATTTAGTGACATAATAGTCATTGAATGGATTATAATTTGGAAGGCCTTTTCTACTCCAAGACTATAGGTATGTGCTCATATTTTCTTCCAATATCTAATGATTTTGTTTCCTCCTCTAAGCTTCCTTTACTACATCTCCATTGTCCAGTAACAACGTGACAGTTTGCTTTCTACTCAGTTTGAGTTCTCAATAAGAAAAGTGCTAATTCACAGTATGGGATAAAAACACAATATAATGCTTTTGAGTTCAAGAATTCATTGTTTTACTTTACTCTTAATAGTTAGAAAATAAAAAAGTTTCCAATGTGTTCCAAAAATGAAAAAAAAAATATGGTTTCTGCCTGATAAGTCTAGACAATTTGAGGGGAAATAAGGACATCTTTAGAGGAGATTGCTTGAGGGCTTTCCCTGGGTTCTTCAAAGTAGCCATTTTTGGTGAAAGTTATGGTAGTCTATTTTCAGACAAGGAAAGACTACCGTTCCTACTTCAGGAAGTAGAAGAGATTGGTTGATGGCAAACTTTGCTGTGATGTTTTTGGAAGATATTTACCTCTCAGCCTGTTTTCCCATAGGTAAACTATGGAAATAATTACTTTCATAGAGTTGAGAGTATTAAATGAGATACAGTGCTATACACAGTGTCTGGCACATAGTGAAATTTAATATATAGCATCGGTTAGTAACTGAAGGTTGATTTTATTTTTGATAACTTCTTAGATGTTTTGAAAAGATTAAAGTACTGTTAGGAACATACACATTTATGTTAACCAAAAACAAATGCAACATTTATGGATAAGACGGACTTTCCAATATATTGTCTCATTTCATTGTTTTGAAAATGGCACCTTTTGGTCTAGAAAATGAGGCCCTAGTGATAATCATCTCCAAAGCATTTGGAGAATAAACTTGCAAGAACTCAGGGCTAATGATGGTAATTTAGTTTGTTCAATATTTTTCTAGTTGCATACACAGTAAAATACTTAAAATCAAGTAAGACATTCTGAAATAGGTACCAGTGTGTCAGTGTGGTGCATTTTAAGCCTAGATCAAGCTTCTTGGAGACCATTTAAGATAGATATTCGTCATGTGGCGTCACATTTTTAGACATGTTGTGAGGTTTCGTTATTTTGTCTCTTCATAGTTGCACTTCCAAAGCCAGAAATGACTTTGCTGTTTCAAAATCCTGTGGTATCTTTTAATGGTAAATTTAGACTTTAAATGCCATTGTCACTTGGTAAATGCATTCACAAGAAATGCACAAACCAGTGAGAGTTCTTTTTGAAGCTGTGTTTTGGCTAAATTATCCTTACTTAATGAATAGTTACAAAACAAAAGGCCTGGGTGATAATCATTATCCCACTTTTGTCCGTGCTACCTTGGCAAAACTGCAGGAGACAATTGAAAACAATCAATTGTTCTTATCTCTGAATAGTAAAACATTTTAGTTACTGTGGCTTGTGGAATTTGGTTGTGTTCAAGCTACTGTTGGAGAACTAGAAGTACAGAAATACAAATAGGCTAGTAGAAAAATGAATTCATAAAAACACAAATAGGTAGCACTTTGGACAGAGGGTGAAAACTTGCTTTCTGTTGATGGAATATTTATTTCAGGAATGGTACTGGAATATGAAAAAGCAAGTAAAATTACATTACTAAACATTCAGTGTAAAGAGGTGGTCAATAATTAGTGTTTGGGAACAGGCAAATGAGGATGTTGGGAACACCAGGTTGAGAGAATAATTCTGTAAAAATTATAGCATTATTATAAAAGAATTATTGCTGACCTCCACATGCTTTCTTTTCCAAGATGAAGTTTACCTGCTGCCCAGCCTGGCCTAAATGAACAGGATATGTCACATTCCTCAGTGAACTGCCTGTGATCTGCAGGAGAAAAGCAGGCCCCAGACAATGTTGATGGGAGAAATAAAATGTCAATGGAATGAACTCAGGAGACTTTTGTAGCCAGATCCTTAAATTCTGGGAGATAAAGAATAGTTCCTCCTAACCATAAAATCCGTCAGAATGTATGGTTAAGAATCCAATTAGAACCAGTCAGCATGGGCCAAGGTAACCTAGAGTTGCCATGACAAGTGGGGATTTGAGAGTCTGATGTCATCCTGCTGTCAGTCAAAAGTCAAGAGGTGAACCTGGGCGGGACTCTCAAGAAACTTCTCTGGGATCCCCAATAAAACTGGAGTGCAAGAGGGGTACATCATCACTCTCTCCTTTGAGAGGACCCACTCTCTCTCTCTTGAGAGCATCCCTTTCCCTTTTTCTATCTCTTCAATAAACTCATGCCTGTTACTCTGAGCAACATGTCCAAATGCCTTCTGACTTGATAGCAAGAATAGGGGTTTAAAGGGTGGGTCATCACACTGCCTCAGTTTCTGGGAAGACCCCAGCTCTGTAGCATTAATAATGCAGCATTCAGCTTTAACATTGATAAGTTAAGTGAAATTGAGGAAATTAACGGCTGCAAGCATCAGTCTCCTCGTTATCTATTTCATGTGGGTGGTTGTACCAACCCCCAAAGATGATTAAAATGGATAAAATTTGCTGTTAAAACTGTGTCTAGTCTATAAAAAGCAGAAATCCTGGTTATTAGTATAAATATGAGACAGGATTGTATGCTTATTTTATCGACATAGGTCTATACTCTATACTCTTTTTTATTTGTTCTTTTTAGATATACCTGGCGGTACAGAATACTTTGACATATTATACATTCAGGGAGTATAACTTACCCTAATTAGGATCCCATTCTTTGGTTGTACATGATGTGGAGTTTCACTGGTCGTGTATTCACACATGAACATAGTAAAGTGACGTCCACTTCATTTTACTGTCTTTCCTATTCCCATGCCCCCTCCTTCATTCTCCTTTGTCTAACTCAATTAACTTCTAGTCTTCATCCATACCTCTCTATGTGTATGAATTTTAGATATGAAGCATATTACCACTTTTATATAGTGATCATGTGGTTGATTTAATCAAAATGGCCTAAAAACCTATGTAAAATCAAATTTATAAACATTTTTGTTCTGAAATTCAATATACATTTTGCAAATGTATATTGTATCTAGCATGTTAACTGAAAACAGATGATCCACTTTTTTTCAAAATGAAATGCTGTGGAATCAAGTAATTCTCCAACTTGCTTTCTGTGATGAATCTGGAGCTATGTTATCCAATTAGGTTACTGTTTATGACTATTTACATTTAAACATGTTAAAAAATTTGGCTATAGTATTGATCTAAAATGAATTTATTTATTAAGATCATGCTAGACTTTCTTTTTTATTCTTTTTTATTTTTGGGGGGTACCAGGGATGGAACTCAGGGACACTTAACCACTGAACCACAACCCCAGCCCTATTTTGTATTTTATTTAGAGACAGGGTCTCACTGAGTTGCTTAGTGCCTTGCTGTTACTGAGGCTGGCTTTGAACTGTATATCCTCCTGTCTTAGCCTCCCAAGCCACTGGGATGACAGGCATGTACCGCCATGCCTGGTTCATGCTAGACTTTCATTCCCTTAATTGCACTAGCCAAATTTCCATTGTGTGACAGACAGAAATGGCAGGTGGTAATTATGGGACCACACAGACATAGACATTTCCATCACTATAGAAAGTTCTGTTGGTAGTGTTATAGAATCATAGGAGCTATCCTTACAGAAAGGGTAATATGTTCTGACCCTCTGTGGCCTGGAATTTTATTTTATTTTATTTTTTACAATTAGACCTTCTTCACACTTAAATTTAAGGGTTTGAAAGAATTTCTAACCTTCTCCTACATTAACATCAAACTGATTGGCATGTGGCATTGATGCGGACATCTAGGCCAGTGATCCTTAACTTCAGCTGCACATCAGAATTAGTGAGATTTTAAAATTGAGGTATCCAGGCCATGTGCTATATCACAAACCAATTAAATAAGAATCTCTAAGGAACTGAAAGCAGACATTAGTGTTCTTAACATCCTTCCCATGGTCCCAACATGGCAAAGCATGTCCCAACATGTGAACTGTAGCTTTCACCATGCAGCCTGCAGATCTGGTTTTATAATTTCTCATTTTTCTCATCACTTGGTTATTTTATATTGTAAGGGCCCACAGCTCTTTCCACACATTTTGTGGTTTACTCTCCTGTAATATGGTTCTTCCTACTGTTAATTCTGTATGCATGTATAACATTATTTCCTCACAAATTGAAAAAAAATTCATTCTTATTTTCTTTCAAATGAGAAGTCTTCTTGTCCTGGCCTTTTCCTCATTCTCACTGATTTTGCCTTTCTTAGGTGAGAGTGAACACAAACTCACAAAACACCGCCAAACCAACAATAAACAGAAAAATAATAAGAAAAGAAAATTAAGGTTGAAAAAATCAAAATGACCTTAAACAAATATTCCAAATGTATGTAGAGGGGGTAGTTAGGTTACTTTTGCCCTTGAGCTGAACTCATTTACATGCACAAACTTCTTGATTTAAAAGTTTATAAATGTAGAAGTTTCTATACTGACTTACTTCCAACAAAAATGAGTTTCTAGGAACAAGTTTAAAACTACCTGATTATTTTGGGAAAGCTCATGGTGCAAAAAAGGGTTTATATTAAGAACTTTAGGCAAATGCTAACATTTTCTTAAAATAACAGGTGAGGAAAATCTGTGGATGGTGATAATTGAGAAATACAATTTGTTAAATAACGTTTTAAGCTCATGTGTCTACTGAATTTGTTCATTTACCAAAATAATGCAATATGACAGATAATGCTAGGTGTTCCCCAATATCTTCTCTCCCTTTTTAGCATAGTAATATCAATTTTAGTTGAACACATTAAGATAAAGAGGGAAGGGGAGGAAAACAAATTTAAAAAATACATAAAGGACCAAATAAAAAATATATATATATAGAGAGAAAGTAAATGCCAAATCATTATGTATGTATTTAGTTTGAATATTTCTTGAGTTCCATGGTAGAGGGTAAAGATAATAGTGGCTTGATCAAAGGGGATTTTTCTTTCATGTGAGTGTCTAGGTATTTGGTCTAAGCTAGCATGCTATTTCCATAATTACTGAATATCTGAGGCCTTTCTATCTTGTTGTCCTTTCTTCTTCAACAACAGTTTCCATTTTATGGTACACTAAGGCTTTTTTCTTTCTTTCTTTTTTGTGCTTGGGATTGAACCCAGGGCCTTATGCGTGAGAGGCAAGCACTCTACCAACTGAGCTATATCCCCAGCTCTGACGCTATGACTTTTGATGGTCAAAGGAAAGGAAAATAGAAATAGAAAACAGAGGATTCATTTCTTTCCTTTCTGGCCATGTTTGGAAATGGACTATGGAAACCTTATTCACATTTCGTTGATCAGAACTTAATCACTGTGTCATACCTGGTTTTAGGAGAAGTTAGAAGTCTTAAATTGAACATCTCTATGTTCAACCAAAAATCTTATTGGTGTTGTAAGAGGAAAGAAAAAGATTTGAGAGAGGAAATGTTAGTCTTTACAATAAGGCATTCAAATGCATAGGCACGTATTCTTCTCTCTACCATAAGAATTCTCTACTTCTAGAACCAGACAGCTACTCACCATACTCAGCTCAAAATGCAGGATTTCTGGAGAATGCACAGTCATCTTCTTCACAACTCAAACTGCAGTTTAAAATAGGTAAAAATTACTAGATTTTTGTTAGGCATAACCCATACAGTTAGTTATAAGGAAGAAGACATTAAATCTTGCTCCTTAGGCACCTTCTTGAAATATTGTTCTGCTTGGATTGTCATTTTGTCTCTTTCATTAGTAAATGAAAGTTATAAGAAGTGGCACTTGAGACATCAATAAGGATTGAATTGTCAAATCCTATTCACAAATCCAGATAACTGACCCAATATTAAACTTTAGTATGAATTCAAATGAAACAGGTGAAATATTAATTTTGAGATGAACAACATGACTTTCCATGTCTTTCCTTGCAACACATCCTTGATCCAGATTTAATATATCAAATTTCTAAGCAATACGTATAGGACATTGCTGACACATGAGAGTTGTTATGGCCATAGAACTCATTTTATACATTGTTAATTATATAGCTAACATGACATTTTGTAGCTGGCCATGCTTCATTTATCCATAAAGTCCATATTTGTTTACCATTAGCAATCTAAATAATCAAGATAGATTATTTTAAAGCATCCATAGATGCTTTTCTACTGGTAATTCCACTCAGATATTTTTATTAATGATTTAGATAGGTCATTACCCCTAAATAAAGACAAATTATCCTGAGGGAAACATAAAAGACTAACTCTAAACATAGGTTAGTTCCCAGGTTGGTTCAGAGTCTTTGGCATCAGGGATTCAAACTCCCTTTTTCAGTTCTACAGTTTCATTGTGCTAGCTTTCATCCTTAGGTTTGTTTCCTTATGGTCAAGATATGACTGCCACAGTCCGAACATCATATCCCATTTTTATAAAGGGTGAAAATCTTTCCCAGAAGCCTATCAGCAAATATAAGTCTCATTGATGAATGTTGAGTCACATGACCTTGCTCTATTTAGGAGAGAATGAGTGCCTATCTGGTATTTTTAGACCCTAGAATATAGTATAGGCTCTATCAGCAAGGAAAAATAGGGTAAAGGAGGAAATTGGTATTTTTTTAAGCAACTAAGAGTGTTTTCCCTTGCACATTTTTTTACCTTATACATTACATTTATATTCATTTGGTACATATGCAGAGAGCGAAACCATTTTCTTTTCTATAACTGTATGTAAAAGTTCTTCCTTTTTTGCCTAGAGCAAAACTCTTATACTGTTTTAATAAAATTTAATTGTTAAAATGGCATTGACTAGAAAATATTGAGGGTTACACATGAGAAATACCTGGTAAAATCAACTGAGGAGATTCCTTAAACCAATTAATCTCTAAGCAGGGTAATAAGACAAATCCCAAGGATGATCTAGAGGAATTTTTGGAATAGTGCTATTCCATCATTTCTATTGCTTTTCATCACCACTATGAAAAGGTCTCTCACTTAAAAATCATGCTTGTACAATGTGAGTCCACAAACATTATGTAAGAAGTGAGCAAAGGGCTGGACATGGTGGGGCTGGCTAATCCCTGACTAAGGATGAGGAGGCAGGAGGATCCTGAGTAAAACCAGCCTCAGAAACAGCGAGGCTCTAAGCAATTCAGTGAGACCCTGTCTCTAAAGAAAATACAAAATAGGGCTGGGGATGTGGCTTAGTGGTCAGTGACCCTGAGTTCAATCCCCAGTGCCCCTGACCAAAAAAAAAAAAATAGTGAACAAAGTCTGGACAAAGTTATTTTATTTACTCACACTGAAAATACCTTAAAACTCACAAAACTGTTATATTTTAAGATAATGATACATATATTTTAAATAGGAGACATAGAAAACTTCATTGAAACTATATTTTTAAAAAGATTTTAACACTTTTCTTTTTCATTAGCATTTATAGCATCCCCTAAGAACTTGAGTAAAGTTCATTATACTTTGTGACTTTTGCCTGTATAAAAAAAAAACTTCATGACTCTTGCTAGTTGATAAGTGGGGTTCCCACTACACAAGGACATTTTGGTTCAAGTTAAATATTTATTAGTGAATACTAACTTGTATCATATCTGTTATTTTAGTAAAGTGGTGATATTGATCACATAATTAGTCAAATTACTTCTAGCTGATTGCTTTCAAACTTAGTGTTGGAGCAACACTTTTGGTTGACCCTGCACCAACCCTGCACCAAAGTTGAAGATCTACAGAGAGAGAGGGGGAGGGAAAGTCTGGTTGAAGGGCAGTGAGTCTCTTATGGACTGGAGAAAGCATAATGTCTTACAGGACTTTTTATTTGGGAACACTGAAGTAAAGACAGTAGTTGTTGGAAATATGGGTTGTCACGAGGAATCACTCAGATGCAGTTTGGCAAGGCAAGATTTCCTTCTGCAGAGGGCGTGACAGTCTGGCAAACAAGCACACTTGGGCGTGACTCAGTCTGCCTGTTTTTATCCCTAACGCAGCACTGCCCCGTGCTCTGATAGGAGGAGCTCAGGCTTATAATCTATGTTATTGGCTAATTGGGTAATTTGAGTGTTTCCCTTTCCCTTTGTTTCCTCATGTCAGGAAAGTCTTCTTGGGGTGAGTGCATTCTGACATATACTCAGCTCTTTCTTTTTTACCTGAGTTACTATTTCTTCGCAGAGAGATTTCTGTTGGTTAGGTGGACCCTTCTCCCGGCTCCTGCTTGTCAAGGGGCTCTTTGGGTGCATGGACTGTGGATCTGCCACATCCATAGGCTGTGGTGCTATTGTGTAAATTTCCGTTCTGTTCCATTTACCCTCTGACTGCCTTTCTTACATCACAATTTCACATTTAAGGCTAAATGCTATATTCTGAAAAGGAATCACTGGACTTTCTATTTCTTACATAGTTAAGATTGGGTGAGCAAATAGAAACCAGCACTGGATTTAGGAAAAAATAAGTGAAGGATTTAGGAACAGAATTTACTGGTGAGACACTGAGTTTGTGGGATATAGAATTACAAGGAGGAAGAATTCAACTATGGACTAAATCTGTCTTATCTCTCCGGCTTGCTTTCATATGTTCATCCTTTTGGTCTTTAAATACCTACAGCACTTTGATCATACGTGTTGGATTATCTGAGTTTCCTTTAAGCGACATACCTAGCTCACGGCGTGTGGAGGGAGATCAGTGCTCTTCATGTTGTGAGCTTCAAGGTGAAAGTCTTTGACTGCCTTAGTCCTAAACTGCATTTGCATTACAAATGTGATCACGTCACATATTTCCTTCAGAGACTTCAGTGGTTCTCTATATGTCTTAAGATAAAGATCAAAATTCAGAAAATGACCCATAGGGGCCTGTATTACCCTGATCCAACCTGGTTCCCCAACCTATGACTTCCTTCCTGTCTCTCTCACCCTTTTCTCTTTCAATTTGTGTCCTGCCTCATTTGCTTCTTTTCCTTTTCTCTAATACCTAATTCAAGGACTTATTCCTGTCTTTTCTTTTCCTTTCTTTCTTTCTTTTTTTCTTTCATCCTTTCTTTCTTTCTTTCTCTTTCTTTCTTTCTTTCTTTCTTTCTTTCTTTCTTTCTTTCATCCTTTCTTTCTTTCTTTCATCATTTCTTTCTCTTTCTTTCTTTCTTTCTTTTTTTCTTTCATCCTTTCTTTCTTTCTCTCTCTCTTTCTTTCTTTCTTTCTTTCTTTCTAACAGGCATTGAACCCAGTGGTACTTAACCACTAAGTCACATCCCTAGTCCGATTTTATTACTTTAGTTTGAGACAGGATCTCACTAAGTTGCTCAGGGCCTCTCTAAGTTGCTGAGGGTGGCCTTGAACTTGCGTTCCTCCTGTCTAGCCTCCCGAACCACTGGGATGACAGGTATGTACCACCATTCCTGACCTTTCTTATCTTCATTTTAGCCTACTGCATACCTCCTTCAGTTGTCAGCTCAGATTTCACTTTTTTCCTTTCACAACAAATTATCAGAATTGGTGATCACATGTTTACAACTTAATAATATCCCTATCAGTTAGAACCAGGGCTGAATTCCTTTCTAAAAGTCACAGAAACCTCAACATGTCTAATAAACAATAAGGAAAAATCCAGTCAAAACTTTTGCAAGCGGCAGAGTATCTTTGGAGAACAATCATTCTGAATAATGAATTCCCAGTGGAGATGGGATGCAGTAACACTTCTCCAGAGAGGCACATCTAAATTTCAGGGTGTGGGGACTCCCCAGCTGTTTTATATTCTAATACACTTTCCCCCAGAGATGTGGCCCTCTTGTGGTTGGGCTATTGACTGCCAATGATGAAGGATAGTATGTGCCTCCTGTGGAAAGTAGAAAATATCTGGTACCTTCTTTTCCTCCTCTAGTCTCAACTTCCTATTATATTAAAGAAAACAGAAGCAATCAGGAAAAATTCTACCACATTCACCCTTAAATATCTGCACCTTAACTTCTATACCCAGCAATCTCTGCTATTAGTACATTTACACTACTCCTGCTCTTCTCTAGGAATTCTTCTCCTGCTTGGTCACTTGATGGAATTCTCTTACTTAAAAACACTTAGCCATTAATTTCCCTCTATCTAGTATCTTTATTGTTTCCCACTTTGTTGGTTTAACCCAATACACATAAAATACTCTGTGATATAAACCATATTAAAAACAAAACGACTTCCTTGAACTGATATTTATTTCCAGATACTCCCAGTTCTTTGCTCATCTGTAACAAAACCCTTCGAAAAGTTTGACTGTATTCTCTTGCTTCCATTTCTCTCCTTCCATTTTACCTTAAATAATCTCCAATTAGTTTTCATCCATGTTACTCTGCTAAAACAGGTCTTATCAATGTCACCAAAGATTTTCAAATTGCTAAATCAAGTCAATTTGCAGACCTCATCTTATTAAAACCATCCACAGCATTTGACATTCAACTAATCCTTCCTTCTCAAAACAAATTTTCTACAACTTCCAAAGCACTGTTTATGACTCCCCTCTCTTCTCACCAACTCCTACTTCTGAGTCTGTTTTATTGGATTCTCCTCATTACCCTGCTCTCTCAGTGCTGCAGAGTCACAGAGCTCAGTTGTCACACCTGTTTTCTAGCCCACTCTAAAAGGATCTCATCTAATCTCAGGGCCTTAACCACCATCTGAAGCACAACAAAGATTCCCAAATCTATAATCAGGAACAGTTTCATATACCCCACTTGCCTTTTCAGCATCTGTTCCTGGATGTCTAACAGATAACTCAAATTTAATGATTGAAAAACAAACCATGGATACTGTCCTCTCTTTCCTCAATCTATTTCTATCACACCAGCCCAATGGTCACAGATCTCTTTAAATACAAGTCACATTATGTCACTTTGCTGTTTTCCAATCTCACTTAGAGAAGAATCCAAAATATGGCCTACTGATACTCACATCCATCATTTGTCCCTTTTTTTCTTTTCTAGTGCTGTGTCCCACCATTGGGTTTAACTGTCTTCATGGAGCCTGTCCTTGCCTGTTTGTATCCATTAATCACATGGACAAACTAAGGGCCAAAGTTGTTTACATTTCTCCTGTGATCCAGCTTTCATGGCATGTAAAAATCACCTCATAGACCCTCTAACCAGTCCTGAAGTCCATCCCCTAACTACCTCTGTATTAGTCAGGGTTCTCTAGAGGAACAGAGTAAACAGAAAGTATGATTATAAAAAGGGAATTTTTTAGATTGTCTTACACGACCAGAAGCTGAATAGTCCACAATAGCCATCTGCAGCTGGAGAGCTGGAAGAAACAGTAGTTGTGCAGTTTAAGAGGCAGAAGCCCCAGACCAAGAGGGATCAACAGTGCTACCCTAGTACAAAACCAAGACTTCTGGAAACTGCCTGGAGAATCACTGGCAGAGTCTGCTTTGAAAGAGTAAAGAAGCAAGATAGTCCAATATTCTCAGATGATCGAAGTAATAATCAAGAACTCATTCAAGAAGAGCCAAACTTGCATCTGCATCTGCTTCCTTGTTCTTCCAACTTTTATTCCATCCATGCTACTATCCTATTGGGTGGTGCTGCCCAGGCTTAGGGAGGATCTCCACTTTAGTTCACTATCCACATTCCAGTCATTCCTAGACACGCCCTCCTTGACACACCCAAAAGTCTCTTAATCATCTGCATCTCTTAATCCAATCAAGTTGACAATTCAAATTAACCATTATGACCTCCTTATCCAACTCTCACATTCCAAGCCATATTGCTATTGTCCTAACTCAATCCAGGACCAGGTACCAGAGAATGAAAGACAGCTCTAAAGCCCACTAGAATTCTTCAGATTAGCCAATCCTAACCTGTTTACCCTGCTCTGCTTTGCCTTTACTATGGAAACCATAATTGTCTGTGGTTAATATCTTCTCACCCTCTTTCTGCCTTTTGACCAGACCTGGTGCTTCTGTTACCAGAGTCCTAGTCCATACTCTGGGGTTCCCAGCAAATCATCTCTGGCTACTTATTCCACAAACCAAACAGAAAAAGTGATGGTGAAAATCAGGAGAGGAATTTTAATCAATATGGCCCCATTGGGAAGGTAAGGTGAGATCAGGTATCTCAGCCCTGTCTTGGGGCACTGAATTAGCTTTAGGTTCAAATAAAAGAATAACTGGATAGGGTACAAGAGGTGCACATAATTAAGTAGTCTTGTTCAAACTGGCCTGATCATCATCTCAGTTCCAATTCAGCAAGGTGACTCCTGAGAAGTCCTTATCACTTGAGGGGTCAGACTTCATTTGATGCTCAGGATGTTTATTTACCAGATCTGTGAACCTAGTTCCAAAGAGATGATTGCTCCTGCTTAGGGGAACAGTCTTATCATGGGGTGATCTGCCTCTGAGGCTCTGCTGTTCCTGAAAAATGCAAGGCAATGACTAGGGATTTTGAGGTGCCATTTGGAAGGATGTTGTAAAAACTGGCAGTTGGAATGTCCCTGCAAATCCTGAAAATACTTTAATTACTCTTTCTTTGGTATCCTCAGTCTTGAATGGGGACAAGATAAGTTAGGTAACTTTAGGGCTAAAAAACCAGTATTACCAGTTTGTAAAGGAATGCTCCTTGAATGTTGACATGTCTATGTGCAGAGCTGAGCAGGAATGTGAAGACAGATAAAAATGAAGGCAGAGATCCTAGGGTTAACCCTGATTTTAGTACCCATTGGGCACCTGCAGGCCCGCGTGAAGAGTCAGTATTTTAGCAAAAGTAATTTGTAATCCTTTGCTATATTTATGTCCCTGTGTGGTGACAGATTGACACACACCCCTCTTTTAGCAACTGCAATTTTTTTTTTTTTTTTTTTTTTTTTGGCAGTGCCAAGGATGAAACTCAGGGCTAAGCGAGGACTTTACCACCAGGCTGCATCCCCAGCTCTTCTCTCACCAACTTTAAGTTTTATCACTTGGTATCTACATAAGTTAAGAGCCCAGTACAAATCACACTATCCCTCATGTATTCCCCTTTAGCTCCTTATTCCGGTCTCCTTACTGCTTCTCAAATAAGTCAAGCATGCTTCCTTCTCAGGGTCTTTGTCTCCCCTTTCCTTGGTCTGGAATTCTCTTCCCTCAGTTAGCATGTAATTCAATCCTTCCTTTCCTTCAGCACTTGCTCAAATGTCATTTTTCCAACAAGGCCTTTGCTGACTGCCAGTTAATAATAGAGCTTTCCCATCATTTCCCTCTGTTCTCTTTACTCTGTTTTCCCATAAAACTTATCAACACCTAGAATAGTTTCTCCATGAGAAAAAGGGAATTATATACAATGTATCTTCAGGGCCTATATTAGTATTTGAAATAAAATTGGCATTCAGGAGATATTTACTGGTTGAGCAAATAAAAGAATGGCTGTGGCTATTCCAGGTTGGTCCAGGCACAGTGGACAAGATGATCAAAACTGCATGTCAGCCCTTGTCTTTTTGTATTCCTATGCAACAATCCCACCAGGACCCTGCCTGCAACACTGGTAGATAGACACATGCTTCAAATCTGACTTGGTAACAGTTGACTACATCTAAGTATGAAAGAGAAAATCACTTATATATAAAATATATTATTCCCATGATAAAGGAAGAATTAAGGGCAACAATGAAGAACACAAAAGGAAGACAAGAGCTATCCTTAAGTAATGATGGTCTGCCTCAGGGTGTGGCCTCATGAACCCAAGAACTAGAAAGCCAACAAGCGTTCTATTTGTTCCACGTTCTTGTACCAGGATATTGAATCAGATTGTTCAGAAATAGTATATATAATAAAAAAAGGTCTCAACTCCTGGCACTACATTATTTATTGAGATCTCTCTTATTGACAGTGCCTATATCACTGTCATGTGGAGAAATATAAAGTACTCTATTTTCTTTCAAATATTTATAAATGGATACACAAATATATATATATGTGTGCGTATATACATATGTATATGTATACAGATATGTATTCTTTCTAAATGGTAGAAAATTGATATGTGATTTCTTCAGTGTTTCACCCATTTTTAAATTTAAATTCTGAATTATTCTTCCTCGTTTTTGCATGTTAGAAATCTTTTTCAGTTTGACCTCCAAAGATAAATTTTCATATATTATTTATAACCATATATTTTATATATGAACATTGAATGGTTCTATAAAGGAACATGCAGGTACGCTTTTTCATTGTTGTGGTGTTCAGTTGTTTCTCAGATGGATCATTAAAATCTAAAACAAAGGCAAATGAATGCCACTGTACCATCCCATTCTGTTTTTTGTGTTGTGTGCAGGTTATCATTTTTTTGAATTTAACCTTTAAAAAAAAAGAAAGAAAAACATTAGCAGGGCAGATGTGATGGGGCATGCCATGATTCCAGCTATTGGAAAGGCTAGCGTATCCCAAATTCAAGGTCATCCTGGACAACGGAGTGAAACCTTGTCTCAAAAATAAATAAATTAATTAAATAAAATAAAAAAAACTGGGAGATGTGGCTCAGAGGTAGAGCATTCCTGGGATCAATCTCCAGTATTGCAAAGCAAAATAGAAAAGAAACTTATTAAATACTTACATAGTGCTAGACATTGTTAAGCACCACTTGATGGCAGGGAAAATGAAAAAGTACATATCTATGCTGTTATCCAGGTGAGATGATTTTTAGTGATTTGAAATTATTTAGAAATGCAGATATGAGTGTAAACACAAAAACCTGATTAACTGAAGAGATTAAACAGCAAATTGGTGCTACAGGTGATATCAACCCCTATAGCGCCACGGCCTAGTTGTTTGTTTCTTCACCTTTTTTTCTTTCCAGTCCTGCTTTCATTTCCTACTTTAGAGATTGTTTGATTCTCTCACTGACAGTCTCTACTGTCGTTCCATTCTGGCTTATCTTGAATACAGCTGCTAGAAGAAGAATCTTTCTATATCATTGTAATAAGCGTGCACTGACGGTCCTAGACTCACAGTGGTTTGACTTACACATTTTTGACTCTATGATGGTGCAAAAGTGGTATACATTCAGTTGAAACAACATTTAAGATTTGTAATTTTGACCCTTTGCTAGGCTAGCAATATGTGGTAGGATAGTTTGGTGATGCTGAGCAGAGGCACGGAGTCACAACTCCCAGTCAGCTGTCAATCAAGAAGGTCAACAACCCAAACTTGATAGTGAACTGTGTTGCCAAGGTATAATGTTCAATTGGTTAAATCATTCTCAGTTTACCATAATTTCAACTTATTATGGGTTCATTGGGTTCTCACTCTATCCCAAGTTGAGGAGCATTTGTATGACTCTACCAAAAAATTCTTTGATGGCATTCTTTTCTCTAGCATGGAATCCAAAGTCCTACTGGTTTCACCTCTGGACTTTCACCTCTTGCTACTGTTCTTCCTCTGTGGCACTCTATCCTCAAACTATGATAATCTTTGTTCTCTTTGGATAATGGCAACTCTTTTTAAACTTCTGTTTTGTTCGTGCTGTTTTTTTTCTGCCTAGAGGCCTGAATCCTATTCTCCCTCTAAAATTGCTGCCTTCTTCTTCATAAAGTCTTTATGTCTGGTTGGAATTAGTTTTCCATACTTTTTGTTAAATATAACATTCTTATAGCACTTACAATGTTCTTCTTTTATTCCAATGGTTTATTTTGATTGTGCTAAAAGAGAAACTTGGTCACATCAAAATGTTAAAGAGTTTGTTTGAGCAGACATGGATTCATGAATCAAGCAGCTGCAGACTACAGACACTTTGGTGCTCCAAGGAAGAGACAGGTTGGGGTGGGGAGGCTTCCATAAGGTGAACACTGATCCAAGGTAGCAGTGGCATTATTTGAATTATTCCAGTGGAGAGTGCTTAGAAGTTAGCAGTTTTGGGTTGGATAAACCTAATCTTATTTTACCTTTTCACTGATTTGGGTTTGCTTTGCTAGCTAGCAACCCAGAACTCTGGAGCTGCCTCTACCTCCCAGTTTTATTATTTGTTTGGGTACCAGGGATTGAACCCAGGGGTACTAGATCACTGAGCCACATCCCTAGCCCTATTTTGTATTTTATTGAGAAACAGGGTCTCAGTGAGTTGCTTAGTGCCTCACTTTTGCCGAGGCTGGCTTTGAACTCACAATCCTCCTGCCTTCACTTCATGAGCCAGGGCATTACAGGGGTGCACCACCATGCCCAGATCCAGCTTTATTTTTAAAACAATTCCTTATTGCATTTCTTATTAACTAGCACATTTAATCATAGTTCTAATCCATAACTATACCTTCTAAAGCACCAGTTTAGGCCCTTGAATATATAAGACTCTTAAATTTTTATCAAACCAGGATTGATAAAGTTATATTTAATATAATGAAGTTAAATAATATTTCCTCTGTTCATGGCATCCATATGTTCGATTTATTTTTTACTTGTTTCCTGTCTTTGGAACAGCCTGGCTAGGAATTAGTGCATACATCTCACTGACAGGCCTTCTGTCAACTTTTTCTCACAGAGATGTAATTTTGAATTTTTAATATCTCTGTTTAATGTAGTATTGAAGAAGACTAAATTTTTATTCACAGGTGATAATTTTTTTATTTATAAATCATGATTATAAATTAGGGTCATATCTATAAATTAATGAAATAACACCCAGAGATGATTGCCTCTTTTTTATGTTTCTTACATTTGACCTCAGTGCCCTCTTCCATAATGTGATGTTGATGATGATCCCTACAGTAATTTCTAATCTGTGTATTCTGAAATTTTTGCCTATTTTAATAATACCAAACCACCAATTAGAACACATAAAAAATGCTATAAAAATAATACCAACCACTGAGAACAATTTAATTTTGTCACATTTATTTTCATAAAGTTGATTATTAAAATTGAGTAAGCAGTTTCTGGGAGAAACACCACATTCATTAAAGAAACTATGGCATTAAAAACTGCCAAACCCCTTCTGTGGGAGGACAACAGATGGACTCTCCGGTAGGAGCCCAGCTTCACATCCATCCTGGACGCATGAGCTGGCTTGCCCGCATCACCTCTCATCTGTCTTGAGCACTGAATGGGATCATGAGTAAAACTGCTTAGTAAGGTCTAAGGCACTGCTGACATCCAGAGACTCATGATTACTAGTGCTGTCTCCAGCTTTATCATGTGATTAGAAGGTCATGACACTTTTGTTTTAAACAAATTTACTAGCAATTAAACATCTGAATCAGTTTTTGCCTCTTTAAATAATATTTGGGAATTTATCCACCTATTTCAATGATGCAATTGTTGCTCAAACATGATTTAGAATTCTTTCAAGAATAAAGAACTATTAATAATGTGCTATGATTTTAAAGAAAACTAGTTTTCAGCAAGGTATATTTGCACATATTAAAGTTACATAATGCTAAACACATACTATTGCACAAATAGACATTTAATAAAGAATGAAGCAGAGATAGAAAGCTTAACTTCAGAAAAAAGGAATTATCTGACTTTTTTAACCTACTTAGGTGATGCAACAAGATCTATACAGTACAAGCTAAGAAATTTTCTTGTCATGAATATGAACCTGAGTCTGATCAGCATGTAAGTCTAAATCGCAAATTTTAAAAATTCATAGGAGCAGAACATTCAATGGTAAAGTGATACCGTCAGTCAAAAGCATGCTTTAGAGATTTTAATAGGACAAATAATTTCTTTCACAAAGCAAAGGGACTAGAAAAAGAAGAGGACAGGGTATTTTTATAGATTGAAACAGATTCAAGTGACACATCAACAAAACCCCAAGTGTTGAACTTGTTGGGACTCTAAACAAATCAACTATGAAAACACATTCAAGACATTTAGGACACTTGAACACTGATGGAATGTTTGATAATTTTAATGAATTATTTTTATTTCGAATTTACATGTGACAATGGCTTTATGGTTACATTACAAAGAGACACATACCCTTTAGCTGTATATATAGAAATATTTACTAGTGAATGTTATGTCTAGAATTTGCTTCCATGTGCTACAATAGCTTGAAACAGAGTGAACTAGGAAGAGATGAAACAAAATGAAAGAAAACTATAATTGATGAAGCTCAGTTATAAATGCATTGGTATTTATTATACTATTCCTTCTAAATTTACCGTATGATTGATTTTTTTTTAATAAAACGTTTAAAATAAGAGATAAAAGTAGGCATATAACCAGCAAGAAGGTGATCAAGAGTGTTTTGGGGCCTTATCCCACTTATCCAAGATAGCCTAGCTGTCAAGATGTACACAAGATATCCTCTAATTCCTCCTTCCTTAAGTTAAATTTGCACTGAAATTCTATTTGCAACCAAGATCCCTAAATAATACATAGAGCCAGCCAAAAAGAATGCTAATGAGCTTCCCTAATATCATATTAGAGAACTAAAAATGTTTCATTCTACTTTATAAATATCCTGTAAGAGATGTGCTTTATATAGACTCACTGCTCCATTCAAGCGCCAGTCATTGTTATTAGATGAAACTTTCTGGGTTACATATTCATAATCTAAAATAAAATTAATTAAAGTTAATTAATTAAAATTAGGTTACTGAAGACCTATCGCCATGGAAAGCAAAAACAAACAAACAAAAATAGCAAGAAATACTAAAATTAAATCAGTGATTCTCAACCAGGGGTGATTTTGCCCCACAAAGAACATTTGGCAATGTCTGTAGACACATTTGGTTGTCATGACTTGGTAGGGAGGGAAAGGGAAGGAAGACCAAGAAGCTGCTCTAGGCAGCTCAAATACTCTTTTGAGAATTTCTGCAGTTATTTTAGCACTTAATGTTTTGTATGCATAGTGTATATTATATAGTAATATATAGAAAAATGTGTTTTATAGTTTAAATAAATTTGGGAAAACAGATACAGTGTATCCCTGAAAAGATCAATCAATAATAAAAGTTTTTCTAGATGGTTAAGAAATGTTATTTTCTGCTCTTAAAATTACATCTTTTCACTCATTTAGAGTGACTCATTCTTTGCTAGTGAGATGAGTTATTGTGATTTTTCTGTCAAGATATAGCTAATTACTATATTGATTTTCAGATGGCTTAGAACATGATTTAAATGAAATGAAACTATGTATATTAGATATTCCTAATTGAAATTTTATTTCATTTTGCAGTCTATAGACAAATACTAAAAGAATAATTTTATTAATTTCAAAGTTGTCTGAGAAGTTATCTCGTATTATAAGAACAGTATCTTATTCATTTATACTTAAGGCAGAAAATGTTAAGAAAGCATATAGTTTCTTATCCTATGGACCCTCAGTGTTTTAATTTAGGGAAATAAATTTCCTATTTAAAAACTTCATATTTTTTCAATTATTATAAAGGAAACAGAGCCAATATTTTCTTCCTAACTACGTGTTAAACAAATATCATTCACTGGCACAGAAAAATGTATTGCTTAAAAGACTTTAAAAGACAGTTCATAAAAATATGCCTGGCATTTTATTTTTTATTTTATTTTTAAAAATTTATTATTATTGTAAACAAATGGGATACATGTTGTTTCTGTTTGTACGTGGAGTAACAGCATACCATTTGCATATTCATACATTTACATAGAGTAATGATGTTTGATTCATTCTGTTATTTTTTTCCTTCCCCCAGACCCCTCCCACCTCTCTTTTCCCTCTATACAGTCCCTCCTTCCTCCATTCTTGCCCCCTCCCACCCCCCATTATGTGTCATCATCCACTTACCAGTGAGATCATTCGCCTTTTGGATTTTTGAGATTGACTTATCTCACTTAACATGATATTCTCCAATTTCATCCATTTGCCTGCAAATGCCATAATTTTATTATTCTTTATAGCTGAGTAATATTCCATTGTATATATATATATATATACCACAGTTTCTTTATCCATTCATCAATCGAAGGGCATCTAGGTTGGTTCCACAGTCTGGCTATTGTGAATTGAGTAGCTATGAACATTGATGTGGCTGTATCTCTGTAGTATGCTGATTTTAAGTCCTTTGGGTATAGGCCAAGGAGTGGGATAGCTGGGTCAAATGGTGGTTCCATTCCAAGCTTTCTGAGGAATCTCCACACTGCTTTCCAGAGTGACTGCACTAATTTGCAACCCCACCAGCAATGTATGAGTGTACCTTTTTCCCCACATCCTCACCAACACCTATTGTTGTTTGTGTTCTTGATAATCGCCATTCTAATTGGGGTGAGGTGGAATCTTAGGGTATTTTGATTTGCATTTCTCTTATTACTAAAGATGGTGAACATTTTTTCATGTTTGTTGATTGCTTGTAGATCTTCTTCTGTGAAGCGTCTGTTCATATCCTTAGCCCATTTATTGAAGGTTATTTGTATTCTTGGTGTAGAGTTTTTTGAGTTCTTTATATATTCTGGAAATTAGTGCTCTATCTGAAGTATGAGTGGCAAAGATATTCTCCCACTCTGTAGGCTCTCTCTTCACATTACTGATAGTTTCCTTTGCTGATAGAAAGCTATTTAGTTTGAATCTATCCCAGTTATTGATTCTTGCTTTTATTTCTTGTGCTATGGGAGTCCTGTTAAGGAAGTCTGATCCTAAGCCAACAAGGTGAAGATTTGGACCTACTTTTTCTTCTATAAGATGCAGGATCTCTGGTCTGATTTCAAGGTCCTTGATCCATTGTGAGTTGCTTTTTGTGCAGGGTGAGAGATAGGGGTTTAGTTTCATTCTGTTGCATATGGATTTCCAGTTTTCCCAGCACCATTTGTTGAAGAGGCTATCTTTTCTCCATTGCATATTGTTGGAACCTTTGTCTAATATTAGAAAATTGTATTTATTTGGGTTTGTGTCCGTGTCCTCTATTCTGTACCATTGATCTACCTGTCTATTTTGGTACCAATACCACGCTGTTTTTGTTACTATTGCTTTGTAGTATAGTTGAAGTTCTGGTATTGCAATACCCCCTGTTTCATTCTTCCTGCTAAGGATTGCTTTAGCTATTCTGGGTTTCTTATTCTTGCAGATACATTTCATGACTGCTTGCTCTATTTCTGTAAGTTACATCATTGGGATTTTAATTGGAATTGCATTGAATCTGTATAGCACTTTAGGTAGTATGGCCATTTTGACAATATTAATTCTGCCTATCCAAGAACATGGGAGATCTTTCCATTTTCTAAGGTCTTCCTTAATTTCTTTCTTCAATGTTTTGTAGTTTTCATTGTAGAGGTCTTTTATCTCTTTGGTTAGATTGATTCCCAAGTATTTTATTTTTTTTTGAGGCTATTGCAAATGGGGTTGTTTTCCTCATTTCCCTTTCAGCTGTTTTGTCACTTGCATATAAAAATGCTTTAGATTTATGCATGTTGACTTTGTAGCCTGCTATTTTGCTGAATTCATTGATGAGGTCTAGAAGTTTTCTGGAGGAGGTTTTTGGATTCTCTAAATATAGAATCATGTCATCCGCAAATAGTGACAGCTTAAGTTCCTTTTCTCCTATTCGTATCCCGTTAATTTCTTTAGTCTGCCTAATTGCTCTGGCTAGAGTTTCGGGGACAATGTTGAATAGAAGTGGTGAAAGAGGACATCCCTGTCTTGTTCCCATTTTTAAAGGGAATGGTTTCAGTTTTTCTCCTTTAAGAATGATGTTGGCCATGGGCTTAGCATAAATGGCCTTTACAATGTTCAGGTATGTTCCTACTATCGCTATTTTTTCTAGTGTTTTGAGCATGAAGGGGTGTTGTATTTTGTCGAATGCTTTTTCTGCATCAATTGAAATAACCATATGATTCTTATCCTTAAGCCTATTGACATGATGGATTATGTTTATTGATTTACGAATGTTGAACCATCCTTGCATTCCAGGGATGAACCCCACTTGATCGTGGTGCACAATTTTCTTAATATGTTCTTGGATACAGTTTGCCAATATTTTGTTAAGGATCTTTGCATCTATATTCATCAAGGATATTGGTCTAAAATTTTCTTTCCTTGATGTGTCTTTTCCTGGTTTGGGTATGAGGGTATTATTAGCTTCATAAAATGAGTTCGGTAGGGTATCCTCCTTTTCTATTTCCTGGAATACTTTGAGAAGTATTGGAATGAGTTCTTCTTTGAAGGTCTTGTAGAACTCGGCTGAGAATCCATCTGGTCCTGGGCTTTTCTTGGATGGTAGATTTTTAGTGGTTTCTTCTATTTCATTGCTTGATATTGATCTGTTTAAATTGTGTATGTCCTCCTGGTTCAGTTTGGGAGGAACATATGTCTCTAGAAATTTGTCAATGTCTTCGGTAGTTTCTATTTTGTTGGAATACAGATTTTCAAAGTAGCTTCTCATTATGTTCTGTATCTCAGTGGTGTCTGTCGTGATATTTCCTTTGCATCATGTATTTTAGTAATTTGAGCCTTCTCTCTCCTTCTCTTTGTTAGTGTGGCTAAGGGTTTGTCTATTTTGTTTACTTTCTCAAAGAACCAACTTTTCATTTTGTCAAGTTTTTGAATTGTTTCTTTCATTTCAATTTCATTGATTTCAGTTCTGGTTTTAATTATTTCCTATCTTCTACTACTTTTGCTGTTATTCTGTTCTTCTTTTTCTAGGACTTTGAGCTGTAATGTTAGGTCTTTTAGTTGTTGACTTTCATTCTTTTCTGGAATGCACTCCATGCAATGAATTTTCCTCTTAATACCGCTTTCATAGTGTCCCAGAGATTTTGATATGTTGTATCATTGTTCTCATTGGCCTCTAAGAATTTTTTAATCTCCTCCCTGATGTTTTTTGTTATCCATGTTTCATTCAATAGCATATTATTTAGTCTCCAGTTGTTGGAGTAATTTCTGTTTTTTATTTTGTCATTTATTTCTACTCTCAGTCCATTATGATCTGATAGAAGGCAGTATCTCTATTTTTTTGCATTTCCTAAGGGCAGCTTTGTGGCATAACATATGGTCTGTTTTCGAGAAGTTTCCATGTGCTGCTGAGAAGAAAGTTAATCTGCTCATTGATGGATGGAATATTCTATATATGTCTATTAAGTCTAGGTTATTGATTGTGTTATTGAGTTCTATGGTTTCTTTGGTTGGATTTTGCTTGGAAGATCTATCTAGTGGTGACAGCAGTGCATTAAAGTCACCCAGAATTATTGTGTTGTGGTCTATGTGATTCCTGAAATTAAGAAGGATTTGTTTGATGTACAGGGATGGACCATTGTTTGGGGCATAAATATTTACTATCGTTATGTCTCCCTGATTTATGGTTCCCTTAAGCAGTATGAAATGTCCTTCTTTATCCCTTCTGACTAACTTTGGCTTGAAGTCCACTTTATCTGATATAAGGATGGAAACCCCCGCTTTTTTACTGAGTCCATGTGCATGGTAGGTTTTTTCCCATCATTTCACCTTTAGTCAGTGGATGTCTTTTTCTATGAGATGAGTCTCTTGTAGGCAGCATATTGTTGGATCTTTCTTTTTAATCCATTCTGCCAGTCTATGTCTTTTGATTGATGAGTTTAGGCCATTAATGTTCAGGGTTATTACTAAGATATGTTGTATTCCCAGTCATTTGGCTTATTTTTGGTTTTTAAGTTGGTTTGGTTTCTCCTTTGAGTGGTTTTTCTCTAAGGTAGTTCCTCTCTTTGTTGACCTACATTGTTGTTTTTCATTTCCTCCTCATGGAATATTTTGTTGAGACCATTCTGTAGTACAGGCTTTCTATTTGTAAATTCTTTTAACTTTTGTTTACCATGGAAGGATTTTATTTCATCTTCAAATCTGAAGGTTAGTTTTGCTGGGTATAGGATTCTTGGTTGGCAACCATGTTCTTTGAGAGCTTGAAATATGTTGATCCAGGCCCTTCTAGCTTTTAGAGTCTGGGTTGAGAAGTCAGCTGCTATCCATATTGATCTCCCCCTATATGTAATCTGATGCTTTTCTCTCACGGACTTCAAAATCCTATATTTATTTTGAATGTTAGGCATTTTCATTATAATGTGCCTTGGTGTGGATCTGTTGTGATTCTGTGCATTTGGTGTTCTGTAAGCCTCTTGTATTTGATTTTCCATTTCATTCTTCAGGTTTGGGAAATTTTCTGATATTATTTCATTGAATAGATTGTTCATTCCTTTGGTTTGTATCTCTGTGCCTTCCTCAATCCCAATAATTCTTAAATTTGGTCTTTTCATGATGTCCCATAGTTCTTGGAGATTCTGTTCATGATTTCTTACCATCTTCTGTGTTTAGGCAACTTTATTTTCAAGATTAAATATTTTGTCTTCATTGTCTGAGATTCTGTCTTCCAAGTGGTCTAGTCTTTTGGTGATGCTTTCCATTGAGTTTTTTATTTGGTTTATTGTCTCCTTCATTTCAAAGATTTCCGTTTGGTTTTTTTTTTTTTTTTTGAGAATCTCTATCTCTTTGTTGAAATGATCTTTTGCTTCCTGCAGGTGCTCTTTCAGCTTATTGGTATTATCATTCATTGCCTGCATTTGCTCTCTTATCTCATCCTTTGCTTTGGGAATCATCTTAATCATGTATAATCTGAAGTCCTTTTCTGACATTTCTTCTAACATACTGTCCTTGGATTCTATTAATATAGAATCTAGATTTGTTTGGATCATTTTCTTCCCTTGTTTTTTCATGTTGTTCATGTATCTTCTCCTCTAGCAGTGAAGATCTGGGGTATTGCAGATTTCCCCCTATAGGCTTATAGTGGCCCTATATGATTCCAAAACCCTTTCTTTAAGGGGAGATCAATATTAGCAGTGCCCAAATCAGACACTATGCAATCCTAGACCAAATAGCCCCTATGAGGACAATAACAAAATTGTCATAGTAAACGAAATGAGTTCAAATATTATCTTCAGTAAAACAAACAGGTTTGCAATAAGGTCTGAAGTTTCTAATGGAGGACAAAGAGGATGCAGAGGGATGTAGAATGTGGCTGTTAATGGGATAAGAAAAGAATATACAGAAGTTCTAGAAAATAGAAAGGGTGAGAGTGTAATCAAAAGAAATCGGATGTTAGCATGCAAAAAAGGGAGAAAGAGACTCTGAGGGAACAGATAAACAAAAGGAAATAGAGCAAGAAAAGTAAAGAAATAAAAACTTGAATTTTTTAAAAAGGAGAAAAAAGAAAATCTACTGCAAAACAGTCATATACTATTGAAACCTCCCAGTGTTCAGTAGCCTGATGCATGAGAGGTACCTGACAATGAGCTTCAAGCCTCCAGCAGGCGTTGCAGGATCGGATTTGCCCCACCCAAAGATTGGAGCTACAGCTTCCAGGATTATTCAAGATGGCCGCTCTGACTTCGAAATGTGTTGGCAAATGGGGAGCTGCAGCTCAGGGGTGGACGTGGTCAGCTGGAGGTCCTGGAGATGGGATGTGGTTGGTCCGGTAGGGGTCCTGGAGTTCCGGTGTGTTTGGTGTGGTTGTGGGATCCTAGAGGCCGGATGCAATCAGTCGGTCTGGGGTCCCGGTGATAGGGTGCAGTCAGTTGGTCTGGGGGTCCTGGCAGCAGGGAGCAGTCAGTTGATGTGAGGGCCCCAGAGGCAGGGAATGATCTGTTGGGCTGAGGTATCCTGGAGATGGGGTTCAGTCAGTCCGGCCAGGGGTCTTACTGGGCCTGGCTGTTGTCTCAAAATGGCGGCAGCCACGTGTAATCAAACCTACACGTACTGTAACAGTGAACTTCCAGGTGACAGCAGGCAGCTGGTGCGCCACTGGTGGTCGGCGATCAGTTTGCTAACTGTTGTCGGAAGATCAGGAGGTGAACCTTGTGGGTTGGGTGATGGATAGGTGTAAGGCAGGCGATGAACAGGTGAGGCAGGCAAATGGCGGATGATAGACGCCTGACAGTGAGCAATCTGCACTAAAAAAAGGCGTTGATATGCTGGCAGACTGCAGGTCATCACAGCAGACAAATGGGGTAAACACCAGGGGATCGATAAGCAGCAAAAACTACCTCACCGAGAAACAGATACCCTCTGCTTGAAAATGGAGTTACAGAGCGACACGGAATGCAGCCTCCCTCTAGTCCGCCATCTTGGATCTCCCCTGCTTGGCATTTTAAAGATATGATAGCAAAAATGTATTTTACTTGTCAAACCTCTTCTAAAATTTTCTTATAATTCATTTCCAAACTGCTTGATAGAAATTTTAGATCCCTGGTAATATGTAAATGTGCCCTGTGTTTTATATATATATTTTAAAATTATACTGCTAGATTTTGCTTTATTATCTAATCTATCAGTTCTTTTCAGTTACTGAATTTAAGTTCATTTAATTGTTCTACCATCTCAGTCTGTATTTAGTTGTTTGTCTATTTTTCTTAGGTATGTCTTCCTCATTTATTGCATTCTTTTTAAAATTGAGAATTTAGGAGTAAATTTTATTTCCCCCTTCACTGAATAAGGAAGTATACTTCTTATTCTTATCATTTATTGGACATAGTTTTTTCATGCCTACTTAACATTAAGATTTTAATGTCTCTGATATTCTTGGACATGAAAGGACTGTTAGGGTTTGGATGTGAGGTGTCCCTGAAAAGCTCATGCAAGAATATTCAGAGTTGAAAGATTGGGTTATGATTAAGTCAATCAATGATTTAATCCCCTGATGGGATTACCTAGTGTTGACTGAAGGCAGGTAGGATATAGCTGGAGGAGGTGGGTCATTGGGGGCATGCCTTTGGGGTATACATTTTGTATCTGGTGAGTGGAATCTCTCTCTCTGCCTTCTAATCATCATGTAAGCTTGTTCCCTCCACTGCACTCTTCTGCCATGATGTTCAGCCTTACCTGGAGCCCTGAGGAATGGAGCCTGTTGTCTATGGACTGAGTCCCCTAAAACTGTGAGCCCCCCAATAAACTTTTTCTCCTCTAAGTTGTTATTGTTAGGTCTTTTGGTCACAGCAGTGAAAAAAATGACTAAAACAAGGTTCTTAGAAAATTTCCCAGTCTTACATGTTAATTTCAAAATTATAGTTCTATTTTCCTTAAAAAAAAAAAATCCTGAGTGGTTTAAATAACAAACTTATGGTCCCCAAATTTTAGAAGCTAGGAGTCCAAAATCAAGATGTTGGCAGGGTTAGTTTCTGCTGAGGACTGTGAGGGAAGTACTGGTTCCACTCCTTCCTGTTTTGCAGTTCTATGCCTCACTTTTCCCTTCTTACCAAGACTCCAGTCTGGTTGGGTTAGATCCCATCCTATTGACTTTGCTTAAATTTGCTTATCTCTGTAAAGGTATCTTCAAATGGTCCCAAGGGGTTAGGACCTATGAATGAGTGCTGGAGGGAAACAATCCAGCTCTTAATAGTCCCCAAATTACATGTTATTAATATTACTACTACCACTGTGATAAATGTCAATTTTTACAGTGGATATTTGTTTAAATTCCCCTTGGTTATCATTTTTCTTCCAAAATAGGATGTTAGATTCTAAAATATTTCTTTCTGGATTAGAATATTTCTCAAAGTTGTTGTAGTTAGGTTTTACCTGTATTACACTGACGACCTTCATCTGAAAATGTCATTTTTTTCCCCCTACTTCTTGAAAGATTTTTATCTATGTACTCAGTTCTGGGCTGAGTTTTGTTTTGTTTTCCCAAGGAGGTTGACGGTATGTTCTGTTATCGTTTGGCTTCTTCTGTTACTATGACAAACCTCCCATCAGTCCCATTTTTATTCCTATGTGCGTATTACAACTTTTCCTGATTATTGCCTTGAAAATCTCTTCCCCTTCTTGGGTCTGAAATTTTCCTGTTATGTGTTTAGGTTTGCATTAATTTTTTGTGTCCAGCTTTGAGTTTGCTGAACTCCCTATACCCAACAGACTCTTCCTTTAGTTCTAAGAACTTCTACAACTTCTCAGATATTTCTTTAAAAAATTTGCTTCTGTTCTTTCCTTGTATTCTCCTCTTAGAACTGAGAGATTCCTCACTATATCTCTTGTGCCTCTTAATTTCTTAATTTACTTTTTTTTTACATTATGATTTTTTAAAATTTGTATTTTTTTTTGTTGTTGTTGTTTATAGATGTACATGACAGTAGGGTATATTTTGACATACAAACATCGGGTCCAACCCATTACATTTTTTTTTTTTTGTGATGCTGGGGATTGAACCTAGCTAGGGCCTTATGCATCTTGTGCATGCAAGGCAAGCACTCTACCAACTAAGTTATATCCCCAGCCCCTATTACAATTTTGATCTCATTCTTGTGGTTGAACATGATATGGAGTTACTATACCAGTTGTGTATTCATATATGAGTATAGAAAAGTTATGCCTGATTCATTCTACTGTCTTTTCTATTTCCATCCCCTCTTCCCTTCATTCTTCTTTTTTCTAATCCAATGGACTTCTATACTTCCCCTCCCTATTCTCCCTTATTATGGGTTAGCATCCACATATCAGAGAGAACATTTGTCCTTTATGTTTTTCCATCTCTGTTTTCCTAGGACTTTGGAAATACTCCTTACTTTCTTGTGAAATCAGCTCTGCATTTTTGAAACTACTTGTTGAATTTTATCTAATGCTAGAATTCTGTTTGGTAAGGTTTTTCAAAAGACCTCAATTTTCTGTAAAGTTCCATCCTTCATCTTTGCAGGGTTCAGGACAAGCATACAAGTAGAGGCCTAGGTATCCTATATCTACCTATTTAAACATTATAAATTAAAATATGTTCTGTCTGCTAGTCTTGACCATTAAACCTTCATAATAATATGGGAGGTCAGATTTGAATTTAGAATCCTTGAACTCTGCATATACCTTTGCTAGAATATCATGATACAAAGAAAATGAGTCCTAACTCCAGGGCCTCTGACCTGCAGCTTGCTCCCCTTCCTTCCTACCATTGTGTCCATCCCATAACATAGAGGATTCTTTCATTTCCATGGGGACACTGCAACCATTCTAGATTCTTAGATAGCTCTATCCCTGGTCCTACAAAAAAACTATCCTTAGCTGCTTCTCCAGTCTAAGAGTGTGAACAGCTGTGTCTCAGGTTTAGGATGGGCCATGTGGGGAAGAGCCTCAGGCAAGCCCTGGAGCAGACTATGGGCAGGGAATGTGGATTTCCTGTGCTCCAGGAATGTGATCTAGCAGAAGAAAGGTCTCCAGGGATCCATGTTCCTTTCTCTGTGCAAATGAGTGGAGCATGAGGAAGGCTGTTTTCAGCTCTCCACGGTGCAGGACTCCAGCATGAGCTCCTCTTGGTGAGCCCTCGGTCAGTATTGCTGTTTTATTGCTGGAAAGAGAAAGATCCTTCTCCATTCCTTAAACCCAAAGGGGTTTCTCCTTAGCCCACTACTTTACTAAAAGTAGTTTGCTCATAGATAGCAAATACAAAAATAAATACAACCATATATATATCTAGTGATTTCTATTTGTCAGGCACAAAACTAGAGTTATATAGATATGTCTCAGTAAAATTTCTTTGTTTTACCACTCTCTAACTATTCTTGGGATTCCTGGTTCATTCAGGGCTTCTTTATCTTTCTCTTGGACTAATGGAATAGTTCTCTGACTAGTCTTCCTATCTTCCCTATTAGAAATTATTTTTCAGGCTCTTTACTAATTTCAAGATTATATTCAAATGCCCAGTGTACTTACCGGAAGGCATCTGTGATAGCAACCTGTACATCTTTCCTACCTTAACTCCTTATTAAGTTAACCTCTTGCATCTTCCAGCCATCTAAAAACAACTCTAATTTCTCAAAGTTCCTTTTCTATTTCCTTATCCCATTTCTTGCTTTTCTCTGCCATTTCTACATTTCTTTAGGTATTACCTGTTCTATGAAACCTTTCCTGGGTCAACCTGGCAGAATTTTTTGTGCTCTTAACATAGGCTGAGATGTTGCTCTCTAAGCACTTAAAAATTGATTGCTTATCCTAAATGACATGCTTGTCTTCCCCTACTGGACAATGGGCAACTTATTTTGATTGGTTGTAGCCTCCTAGGCTAGTAAATTTGTGAGCTGTAATAAGCTCTCAGTAAGCTCGGTTTCTGCATAAGAGAATAAATAAGCAATCAAATATTACCTGATACCTGGTTAATCCTATAGTGGCACATTACAGCCACTGGCTTGTTCTCTCTCCGAGTCTACCTGGTTGGATAGTGTAGGATAATGTAAGGTACAGGGCAAAGCCAACTGGCCAGGAGCAGGGTCAAATGCCTCAGGACTCCTCATGCCATGCCAATTTCTGCAGGCTCCCTTTGAAGAATAAGCTCAAAGTCATGCTCTTTCTCCAGTAATCGTTTTTGTTTGTTTTCTCCAAATTATTCTTCCCTGATACAAAGGGGTGGGAGTGGGGGAGAAACTCAGGCATATTAAAAAGGGCATAAGAGAGGAATCATACCACTTATCAGTCTGCCTGATAATACCTCAGGCAAAGCTTCCTGAGAAGAGAACAGTGTTTCCTGCCCTCAGACCCTCTCCAAAGAAAGTGTGACTTAAGTATAGCCCTTCTAGTCTACTTCCTTTTTGTTTTTATTTGTTGGTAAATAGGATAGAACTATTTGAATGCCTTTTGCTGTGGCCCATGCTATTTCAAGCAAATATCTTAGTTCTTGTGAATTAAAGCTTGTCTAAAAGAAAACCACGTATAAAAGATAAGCAGAAGAAGCTGTAGAAAGAAATAAAAAAACTTGAGTTTCAGTTGCCAAAATTAATAATAATATTACATTGATTGATGACTTTCCTCCATTAGGCTGTATTTTCTTAGTAAATACATTATTTGGGCAAATATTACGTTGTTCCATTTTTTGTCAGAGCAGAGTGCTGTTCTGATGACTTCAGCACACTGCTTTAAGAGGGCCAATTCTGTATATTTATTCTTTTTTTTTCTGAAAGATATTTTGATAGTTTGAAACACAGATGCCAGAGTGTCCACTGTGAACCGTCCCAGATGTTCATTTTGCTAGATCGTCAATGTCAGGTTACAAAATTTGGTTTAAGAAATAATCTGGACTCAGTGGCTCATGCCTGTAATCCCAGCGGCTTGGAAGACTGAGGCAGGAGGATGGAGAGTTCAGAACCAGCCTCAGCAACAGGGAGGACTAAGCAACTCAGTGAGACCCTGTCTCTAAATAAAATACAAAATAGGGCTGGGGTTGTGGCTCAGTGTTTGAGTGCCCCTGAGTTCCATCCCAGGTACCCCATCCCCTCCCCCCCAAAAGAAATAATCTGATACTGAAGGATCCCTGATACTTGGCTCAGGCAAAAATCACAGTCTTTGCAAATTGAAAGAATGAAAATGTTTACCCATTTCAGTATTTCTGTATTTTATAAATATAGTTTTCATTGGATCCAAATCAACTTTAAGTTTGGAAAATGCCCATGAGTCAGAATTATGAGATGTGAATGTTTAATGGTGATTGTCCTCTAATGTAGTTTCTTAAGCACTCTTCCCCTCTAAGCCCCCGAACTCTCCTCACCCATTCTGTTCTCACTTCACAGCATTGTGTGCTCTGGCTGTCAAGAGCACTTTCATATTCCTGTCTTAATGCATTCATTCATCTAAGAAGGCGTCACTAAGGGGTTATTACACATGACACTCTTCTAGATGCTGGAGGAAACACGATGAGCTAGGTACAGGCATATTCTTAAGGTATTCGTGCTCTGGAGGAAAGGGCAAATAGAGAAACAAGCAATTGTAGCGGATACATTAAATGCAAGCTCTAGGTAAACATGAGATTTTAAGGAAGCACACAGGAGCACACGTTACTCCAAAAGGAAACTGATTCCAGATAAAGCAGATGCTAGGAACAAAAGTTTGAGCCAGAGCCACACAATGTTTAGGTTGATTGAGCATTGTTCTGGCTTCAAGTACAAGAAAAAGAGGGATGGGATTTGAAACTAATGGTTGCATGCATAGATGGGACCAATGTGGGTCACTATGCAGATTGTGAGAGCCAAACAACACAAATAGGTCTGCTCGACTCTTCTCTATGGCCAAAGGGAAGTATGGGTAGGGGTAATGAGGGGGTGGACATAAAAGAGACAACTCTAAAATATAATCATGCAAGCACCATCTGTTTGGAATTGCCCTTTGTCTTTTAGTATGCGTTAGTAGAAAATCTGTACTTTATGAAATAGCATCTTCTAATCATCAATGGCAAATTTGTTTCTGGTTATGATACTATTTTGTGTGAAAATACTGGAGGGATTGGACCAGTATTCATCAGAGTGTGGATGAGCTGAAGAAGAATGAAAAGTGATAAATATGTTAGATAGATTCCTCATTACAGAGGAGGTTGCTGAAGAAGGAGCAGAAATTCTTTGTTAACTGTCACAAAGGACAAAATAACACCTTATTACTTTGAAGTGGATTCACTGTTTTATATCTGTTTTGGAAACGCTTATGAGATGTTGAATTTGTACACTTTATTCTATAACTAAAAATCTCACTGACATATTATTTTATAAGAATTTTATTTAAATGACATATATTTTTAAGGTTTTTAAAAATTATTTATTTATTTTGATTCATTGTAAACAAATGGGGTATAACTGTTGTTCCTCTAGTTGTACATGGAGTCACACCATTGTGTAATCATACATGTACATAGGGTAATGATGTTTGTCTCATTCTGTTATTTTTCCTTCCCCTCACCCCTCCCACCTCTCTATTTCCTCTATACAATCCATCCTTTCTCCATTCTTGACTCCCTCCCACCCGCTGTTATGTATCACCATCTGCTTATCAGAGAGATCATTTGGCCTTTGGTTTTTTGGCATTGGCTTAAATGACATATATTTTTAAAGCCCAGAAGTAGAATACCTCAACACCATCTCTGAAAATTCAATACATTGCCTCCAACCATATTTCTAAAATAAAGATTCATTTTTGTTTGAACACGTGTAAAACCTTATTTTCAGTTGAAATTTGGATCCACTGAGAATTAGATTTGTTTTTCTCAAGATTTCCTATAATTCCAGATATGAAATATTTTTTAAAAATTAAAAAGAAAATAATTAGTTGTTTAAAGATCCTCACTGGAGTTTGTTCTCTTGTGAAACCATATGGAGAACACCCTCAGACCCATGCTAAAAAAAGAGCCAATTTTCTAGGTCCTAGTCATGTGTGCAGTCTCCCAAATGATGTGACTGTAGGCTCAGAGGGATGCTGAGAATTTGAGGTACTGTAATAGGGGTATTATTTTTTATTTTGAATAGCAAAGTAGTAAACTGTAGTTACCCCGCAGGGTGTGACACCCACTGAATCTCATTTTCAGTCATTGTTAATGCCTCCAGGTCCTTGCAGCTAAGTTTTTTGTCTCTAATTGTGAAGGACTTGTCTCTAGTTGCAGGCTTTTAACAGACACTTATTTTACTATTCGTCCCTTTTTGTTGTTTTGTGTCTAAGAGTGGGTTTGATTTTGGTTCTTAAAATTGTTCTGTACCTAGTTCTTTAATAATTATGCATAATTATGAATTCCTCTGAAGGGTATAGTGCTTAAATAGGCTTTCTAGACTTATAAATTTAAAACTCATGGTTTTGAGCCATTCAGGAGTGGAGACATTAATTTTATGGCGTTTTCCAGCATTTTTACTATAATAGAGTTGAGTAGAAAACATCAGAATATTATCAGTAGTTAGGGGTATGTTTTATGTTATTAAATTTTCTTTTAGTTACACACACAAATGAATGAGAAAGAGGGCTGGATTTTTCCAAGGATCTATCCTCTTCTTAAATGATAAACAAGGACATTTTCATTACATTTCCCAATCACTCTCCAGCTGTGTGGCCATGTGACTTAATTCTGATGAAAGGAATATAAGTAAAGGAAGCGTGTGCTTCTTTGGGGTTGTGCCTTTTAGAGCAGACAATGAGACTTCTTCCTTTCAATTTCCAGGCATCTTGGTAAAAACTGGAGTAGCTATTTGTACCACTAAATAGAAATCACTATTGGAAGTGACGAGACAAAGTGATTGACTGAGGCTGGAACTTTGATGATTCTGGAGCCTCTATTTCATCCCTGGACTTCCTAGCTGACTCCTAATTAAGAGATAAACAAACACCTCTCTTAAGCTTTTATTACTTTAGATTCTCTATGACCATGGTTGAATTGAATAGGAGCAACACCTACAAATATTATATTGGCTTAGTGACTAGCTGGCAGGAAGTGAGGACACATATTAAATTGGAAAGCTGTTGACAACAAGTACATTGCGGCAGAAAATTTGTTAAAACTGTCTTGGAGACACGTTAGATACAAATCCATTTGTCAACCAAACCTTCAATTTTACATTCTTATTGCCTACTGACTGTTTTTATATTTTGTATTTTGTTTTAAATTTTTCATCTCTTTGCCATTTAGCAGAGTTTTACCACAAAGTTGAACTCAAGTTAGAATTAACCTCTTGAAAGGAGAAGGGTAAAGAATGCAGTTCTGGAAGGGTAGACTTTCTGTTTCTTTAGCTGGTGATCTAAATTGACTGAGAGTCCTATAATTCAAGCTCTTAATAAATTGATCCTGACAGAAAACAAAGTTTTCTGTGCCCAAACTGAGGCAGAGATAAAATGAGACTGTACATCAAGAAATATTCTTTGGAGGAGATAACACTGGATACAACCATTAAGACCTCCAGACAAGGGAGTCAGCCTCCTGGGGCACATTAGATTAAGGATGTTGCCTTCCTACTGAAACCGATTGTTTTATTTCACCTTAAGGTAATCACTATTAAATTGAGCAAGGAGGTGACTGTCAGGACACAGGGAAAAGTAAACAAAGGATGAGTTTTCAAGCTAAAAACCAATAAACAGATGAGAACTTTGTTTTTATTTATTTGCAGCCAGAATTGATGGAATCAGAGTCCATGGGCCTCAAAAGTTTTTCACTGAATTGCATTACCAAAGAAACCATAGTTCAGGCTTGCAAAAGTCTTTCATAGTTCACCCCTTAAAGCAAATTTTGTCTTTCTAAACCTGAACCGAGAATTAAAAAGCAGACTGCCAACATTCTGAAGCTTCCAAGATAGTAATACTCTCCAGTGTCTTCATGTGTGGCCATGGAGGTAATGGGCATGCAAGAACCTCCCTGAAGGCCAAGTCAGACATTTAATGACCAAGGCAATATACCCCAGATAGTGGAACCAACAACTGCAAGATGGCTTAACTCAGGAAATGACCACACTGCTGTTATACTGAGTCCAGTTACTGCTCTGCTATTTCTATTCTTTCCTTTTCAGAATTTAGTTTTATTACTTCTCTCCAGTTCCTATTCACATACTGTATATTAGGTTGGGAAGTGGGGGTACAACAACTTGATTTTGGTTGATAGATTGCCAATTCAAGACAACCCATCTCCAGTCTTGATAGTAATGCACATCATCTAAAGATGCTAGACTTGGAACAGGATGCAGGAACTGAGCTAACTAGGGTAGTGCTAACTGCTATTTAAAAACCAAAAGAGAGAGGTCCCTCAAATACAAAATAGATCAAATGCAATAAAGGTGTATTTCTCATCAATGTTTGATATTTATTTAGAGACTGGTAGGACTTTGGGGTTGTCTCTCTTGGAAGAGTGGGAGAGTAGGAGCATGTCTTCATTATGAATGAGAAAAAAAATTGTGTCCTACATGGGCAACCATGCCAAAGACTGAAGTAGACTTCAATATCTCTTCTCCTTTTCTCGTCTGTTACACAGAATTCCTACTCCCATTCACAGCCCAGAGCTGATCCTGGGAAGTAGATGCTCATCTAAGGACTACATTTTGTAGTCCCTCTTGCATCTAAGTGGGATCATATAACTGCTTGCAATGGATGTGCATGAAAGTGACACATGAAATCTATCATTCTTGGTCATGTGTTTAAGATATATGAATATCTTCTTAATAATCTTTTTTTTACTTCCCCATCAATGGAAAGGAGAGGATTACCTCTCTGTCAACCCCAGCAGTGGAATTGGTGTAGTAAAGATGGCAGAGCCAACATCAGCCTAGGTCTCTGCATGAATGCCAAACATAGATGAGACATTTTTTATTGTGTTTGACCTATTTTGCTTTGGGGACTCCCCCTGCCTCTCCCGGACTCTCTCTCTCTTCCCCTTTTAAGTAGCATCTAGCCCTATCTGAGCTAATACAACTTATTATATGTAATACGATATTAATGAAGCACACCTAGCTGACACTTGCACTTTCCAGTCTTTCTTTTGTATCTGAATGTGACTGCATGATTAAGTTCTCAGGGGGATATGACCTGAAGTGTACTGTGGTTGCATGCCCTTTAAGGGAAGGGTTATATCTTCCTCTCTCTTTTTTTCCTTTTTCCCACTAAGTGCAGGCATGGTGATGGCAGGTGAAGTACCCATCTTGCACAAAATAATGTTCTGCTGAAGAAGGTAGGACACACACTTCAGCCTATCCCTCCTATTTGAAATTTAACACGAGAGCAATGAACTTTCTTTTTAAAATCATTATTTTATGTCTCTGTTATAGCATATGAACAGATCACTTAAGACAATAAAATTAATTTTTGCTATGGTCAGCAATTTTTAAAAGTTAAAATAGACTATTTTATCATATTAATTCTATTAACAACATCGTAGTCTGACATTTATTTTTTTCTCCTAATCATGCTCTTCTTCATGCTACCTCAGTGGATCAAGAGCCTATGAACTCAGTGCCTTTCTATGATAATTATTGCTATCATTGTCCCCTAAAAATGATATCTGTAGTTAATCACTTAAAATTTAAAGTTCTGGAGGCTTCTGGCTTGCAAATTACCAAAGGAGTGGATGGAGAGAGAGTGTACTGTCTCTTCTGCCTGAAGAATTGGGTGGATGGTAGGAAGTCATGAAAGGAGTTCCAGGAAGCCTCAGCTGTTCCTGGACTTAAGGGAATCCCATTCACTTAAAGTTTAGTGCAGGTAAGGATGATTTAATTCTACTTCATACCAATAAATGCCCTAATCCTTTTTGAACAGAAATAACATAACATTAATGAATAAATTAATAAATGAGTATGTTGTTAATGCTTGCATATAACAAATACATTTAAAGTTTTAGTAAAAACTAAGATGACTTGATCACATAATGCCACCTTTCATGGCAACCTAATTTATTTCTATTTCCCACATACCCAAATGATTAGTTATCCTACCAAGCAGAGGTCACATTAATATGTTTTAAGTCTTATTTATTATAATGGTAATTATGTTTGGACTAAAGATTATTTAAAACAAATTTTAAATGTACAACAGCTTTGTGGGATATAAATCACCAAAGACTAATCAAGGATAAGTATACTAGTCTCTAAGCACAAAAATCAATCAGTACCACTTAGTCTTCCACTTTATACATCTTGTTTATTTACCATCTATCAAAAGAATGTGTGTAATAGAATCTGAAAATCAACACAGTTGTGGACTCATTTGTACCTGTGTTTTACTCTTGTGAGACTGGGTGAATGGCTACTTACGAGGTTTGAAATCATCTATGTTGTAATATTAATGGGAACTGGGTTTTGCAGAAAAGAGGACATTCAACTGCTGTACAGGAAACTTGTGTCTCTTGGCTGTACCCTAATAACTAATATGATGGCAAACTGTAGAATTAATTGGGTTCACCATTTCATCATCTCTGCATTGAAGGGCTTCTGCTAAATTAGGATTAGGGAAACAAAATGTAATCAGTAAAGGAAAGTGACGTCATCATGATGGAATTCTACTTTCAAAGGAAGAAATGGTTATAGATATACATATTTGGCTTTTGGGAAATAGCTCAAAGCATGGTAGAGAACACACTATATCTTGTAAAAATTCTCATTGTTCCCAATTTCTTCTGCATGTTATGGAATCTCACCCTCCATTTCAGCTCAACAGTAAATGTACTGTTAAAAATTTCTCCCCCAGGTGGCAGTGCAGCATTCCAAGTTTGGAATGATCTTGCTCTTGAAAAAGACAATATAAGCTTGTCTCTGCACGTTTATGTGTTATGTTTCTTCCTTTTGGAGGAAATATGCTACAATTCTAAAGTAATAAGACTTGATTAATCAGAGACAAATATTCCATTCAAAGGGAACACAGCAGTGATCCACCTCTGCTTGTCTGTGTAGCACCATTTCCAGCAGCACACAAAGCAACCACCCAAAGGGATCTAATAAAATATTGCAAAATTTAAGAGAGATTAGGTGGAAGAAATCACCTCAATTTTTAGTTTTTGTTACACATTTTATTTTATCAGGGTTTGCGAACATTTACTAAATATAATAGGTTTAAGTAACTGCTCAGAAATGTTCTTTAAGAATTACAAATGGAATAAGCAGTATCCACCAAAACCTTCTTTTAAAGGACTACAAGCTACTGATGCTAATTGGGGCCGCTATGACTTATTTATGAGACACATAAAAATGAACAAACAAAATAGCTTCATATTGTCAGCATGAAAAAAAGCCAGGAAGGATCACATTTCTGTTTTATGACAAAAATCCAGTGAATCCATTTGGACCAAAACAATATCTGGTCATCTGGATGATGGTCAAAGAAACTTGAAAGAATCTTTAATTTTCCCCTGTACAGTAATTAAATCAGACTTTGTAGAATTTTTATACTAAAATAGCATTCATTAGTAATGACATAAAAATAGTAGCAGTAAATGTAGGAAAAAAAACATTCTAAAAGGTTATGAATGACCATCTTAAAAACAAGAAAGATTTCATTTTGACAGGTTTTAGAATGTTGTCAGTTTTATATTCTGAGGATTCTCTTATATTCAGGTCTAATGAAGTCTTTCCAGTTTTGGATCTCCTAGTAAGAAAAATAATTCCTATTACACAGAGTAACATTTAAAAAAATCTTTTTTCTTTTAAACAATAGAGTGTGAATTTTTTAAATTTGATGTTTATTATTTATGAATTTTCTACCTGTACTAATTGCAGAATAAAATTCTTTCTCCTCCTATAGGTACAGTCCTGCCAACAAAGAACCATCCTTCTCTATCCAGTTCAATTATATATAACAGTGCCTATGTGCACATGCACTGTTGTACATAACCACTGCTTGGGAAACAAAGAAAAATAAGGTCTATCTGGTTTCAATGGCTGTAATCACTAGTAGGGGAGATAAACAAATTGCCAATAACCATAGACAGAGTGAAGTTGTAAAGGTGTCATGGTAAGCATGGTGGATTTGGGGCCAGCATGCTA
Source organism: Sciurus carolinensis (assembly GCF_902686445.1). Lineage (NCBI taxonomy): Eukaryota > Metazoa > Chordata > Mammalia > Rodentia > Sciuridae > Sciurus > Sciurus carolinensis. The sequence continues at coordinate 136,387,213 of NC_062216.1, forward strand.
GGATTAATGTCTTGGCTCTGCCTCTTAATATCTCTAGGGATTTGAGGAGATTATTTTTCCAGTTTCTTTATAAAGCAGATGATAATGAGAGCACTTACCTTATAGAGTTGTTTTGTAAAGAATGAGTTAATTGAGTAAAATGCTTGGCATATAGCCAATTCATTAACACAGAACAAAGGGGGGAAAATGCCCTGGGGTTAAGAAAAGAGAGAGACCAATAAAGTAACCAACACTTGAGATTAACCTGTAAGGATCCCCTTACAGGGGATGATTTATTAAGGGAAGAGGATGGAAGGGCACTTCAGACTAATATGACAATGTATGAAAGGTTAGGGTAAGAGGCAGGAGTCATTCAATATTGTTGCAGAAAGAATAAGGAAGTAGGAAAATGTAGGTCCAAACACATGTGAAGTACAATTTGCACTGGGCTAACAAGATTTGGTTTAATCAGAAAATATGGAAAGTTGCTGAATATTTTTTATACAAGAGATGGATAGTCAGAGTTATGTTGTCAATTTATTATTATGATAATTTTATGAAAAAAACTTGGAGTATAGATGGAAATAGAAACAAGGATATTAGAGATGAGGTTATTGAAGAAGCAGAATTCAGAACAATGGGGGTGACTAATCATTGCTTACAAATGATTTGTTGCCAGGGCAAAAGTAGCAACAAATCCCAAGGGCGTGAGAGGTTGAGGCATGGGGATTGCAAATTTGAAACCAGCATCAGCAATTTAGCAAGACCCTATCTCAAAATTAAATACATGACTGTAGCTGTCGCTCAGTGGTACAGTGCCCCTGGGTTCAATCCCCAGTATTGCAAAAAGATAAAAAATAAATAAATAAAAAGATTGGTTGACCTGCCAACCAATTTAAAAACTATGTTGTCAACATAAAGTCCCTTTTTGTAGCCTACAAATTTTTACATGATTTTCCTATCTGGGTGCAAATTCCCATCCCATCACATACATGGTATTTCACATACATGGTATTTCAGACATAGAATTTAAACATTCTACATGGAAATAGCTACATTTATTCAGTTTTTGCCCCTATTTCCCAAACACTTTAGAACCAAATGCAGAATAAACTTCCTGTTCTTCTGATAACTCCATTTCCTGTGGAGGAAGAGAAACTTGCAGAGCAGTTTCTTTTCCACTTAGCTCTTTTTTTTATTTATCTTTTAATTTTTTACAGACTGCATTTTGATTCATTATACACAAATGGGGTATATCATTTCGTTTCTATGGTTGTACACGATGTAGATTCACACCATTCATGCAATCATACATGTACATTTTCCACTTAGCTCTTTTTTGACCTGTGACATCATAGACCCATCATCCCCTTTCCCTTTCCTCTACTTTATTTCTCTACCTTACTTCCTCTTCCTGCCTGCCTCTGGTCTGTTCCTTACTGTCCACCTCCTACTTCTGTCCTCCTTTCTCCCTTTCTTCTTCCTAAATTGAATTGTAGTACTCGAGCTCTCGCCTTCTCTCTTCCCACTACTGAACCTGGAGGGGTGTTCTTTTGGCTGATGGACCCTGCCCTGAAAAACGTGTGGTCCGAATGAAGCCACAGGTTGGGGAGAGGGGATGGTGACTCTTCCTCCTCTCCCACTTGTGGAAGAAGCGAATCACTTCTTGAATAATTTGAGCTCTTAAATCTTCATTAGAACAAGCTTAATTATAACTCTCTGGGGAAAAAAAAAGAATAATAAATTGCCCTGATTTGAGGAATTCTCCTAAATCCCAGCAGCTTAGATTAGTGAACAGTTTCTTGTTTGCACTCAATGCAGTGTGCAAAAACAACAAACAAAAAAATCTAGTAATTGAAAAATAAGCTTAGATAATGAAAAAGAAAACTAGGAAATCAAGTGATTTGAATATATTTCACAGGGTATCTCTGTAGACTTGTGGTCTCTTCCTGGACACTCTGGTTCATTATTTACTTCAGCTGTCTGGTTTTATCTACATCCACCCTCATATCACTAAACACAACTGCTCCAAGCTCATCAATTGACATGTCCTCTGTTCCAGAGGTCAGTGGCACTGGACTGTTTTATTCAGTAGTTGAGAGTGTGACCCAACAACAGTGAGCTTGTCACCATTGGTACAATGAACTTGGGCATTAGCATCATATGGCACAGATATGGCCCGAGGGACTATATGAGTCATGGTGTACCTGGATGCTATGAGAAAAAAAATCAGTAGCTTTTCTGGCTGTGGCTTCTGTGATGTCAGAGTTGTTTGGATCTTTTCCACTGATCAGCCAATAAGTGAAGAGGGAGCGAGGTGAAGGAACTCTTGGTAGGGTTTTGGGGGCGCCATGTCTAGAAGTGGCATTCGCCACTTTCACCCACATTCCCTGTTGGAGCTCAGTCACAGGGCCCATCTAAATGGAAGGGAAGCTGGGAAATTGGGTCTATCAATGAGCTCAAGAGGAAAAGAAATGCAACTGCCTTTGCCATAGGCATCCATCCTGGCTGGTCAGTAGGGAAGCTGGTCAGCAGAGAATTTGGTTGAAGAGCAGTGTGCTGGGAAGACGCTATAATGGTGCCTTCTATTATAAGACAACTGTCTTTTCCTAGGACTTCTGCAGTGCTGCCCTTGGCGTGCTCAGTCCCCGAAGCCTAGTTTGAATTGCTTGTTTCAACTAAATGATGTTATTTTCTGACAGCATTCAAGAGAATTAAAGAAATGACTTTACTTCCCTTCACTGTTACTCATCTAGATTCTCAGATTGTTTATTGGTAATCTCTACTTCTTTTTAATGTCATCTCTCAGGGAGAAAATCCTATTTCAGCCAAGAGATTTCATTCTGTAATTACATCACAAAAGATCACTTTATAAGGAAGGCATTGACTTTGAATTTCTGTCAGCTTCAATTTAAGCAGATGGAAAACTATGGAATATATACCATAAACAACCATCCTTTGTAAGCTTAGCAACCAAGAATATTTCAGCTTTCCAAGTCAGCTAACAAGCACACAACCTGCTCATCTTTCCTATGCCTGAATAGTTCAACAAATAAACACTTTGTTCATAAAACATAAAATGCATAATGATACTTCAGACAGGAGAGAGAACAGAACTGTCTCTCAAAATGAGGTTTCACTGTTTCAATATATCAAACTCCAGCCCCCCCACTTTCTCTCGACTATTCTGGCAAGGCTGGTTACAATTGCTATGTGGGCTAAACTTTAAGAAATCTATAATAATCAAACCTTTAAATTACCTCTTCTGTTTAATAGAAATCTTCCAGGGAATGTGCTGTGGGAGTGGAGAAAGAATCCTAGCTGTTAAAAACCATGTCAGCTCATCACAGAAATGTGATTTCCACTATTACTACCACCCCAGTAGTAAAAATTTAGGAAATGAGCCTTTTTTATCTCCTGTTACCCATTTCTGCTACTAAAACCAAAAGAAGCCCCATTGGTATGCAAGCCATTGAAGTCCACAGTGCACTGTAGCTGTATAGATCTGCACGCCTGCAAGAATTCAGATACTGAATGTGCATGTTGCTATGTATACAGAAAGCTAATCCCTAGGTTGTTTGTCATTAAAGAACCCAAATACCCTATCAAGGCAATATGACTAAGCTTATGCATTTTCTAAGTCACTTAACACATCATAAATAAATACATGGGATTTCATGGACCAGAGACAACTAACTGGAGAAAAAAAAATTTGTTGTATTTAGGAGAGGCTGAAAATAATTGAGTTTAGCTTTGTTTTGAATTATAAATAATGTATTTAAAGACACCATGACCACCACTTCCTTTGCTCAGCAGAAGCCTGGGGGGCATGCTTTCCTCATCTCCTTCAGGTTTATGAAGGTTTTATGAAGACCTTCTGAATCTAGGCTCTAAAACTCACCTGAGTCCAACCACTTCTCTTCATCTACACTGCTATTGCCTCACCCAGTTTTCGTAATTTTTTTGCCTCACAGCCTTCTACATGCTACTTAAAGTTAGGACCTCAGTTTACCTGTATCAGTACTACTTGAAAACTTGTTAGAAACATTGTACCTCATGCACAAGCCAAACATGCTTTTATTATTTGCATTTGACAAAAGTCTCAGATGATTTATATGCAGTTACCTTTTAAGAAGCACAGACACATCTCCTTGCCTCTGGCTTTATTCACATCTTTTTATTCTAAACACTGAAGCCAGAGTGATCATTATAAAATTCAGATATGATCATGTCACTCACTGTCTTGCTTAAAATCCTTCAACTTCTTGTTTTTTGACTGAAGTAAATTTAGAAAAAGAAGGAAATTACAAAGCCCTCCAAAATATGGTTTATGGTAACCTCTCTAGCTTCATCTCAATAACGTTTTCCCTTCCCACACCATGCTATAGTTAGTCACCTTGTTCCATATGTAGATGACATTCTGTTTCACCGGTAGGGTTTCTGTACTTGCTATTTCCTCTCTGGTCATTCTCGACTCTCTGGTCAACCTCAGTCCTTTTAGGCCTTGATTCAAAGGTTAGTTTGTTCAGAATCCTTTCTTCTAATTATCTAGATCTCACAGCATTATTTCTTTCCTTATCATAATGCACAATGCCATATTAATTTGTTCAATGCATGTGCTTTTTGGTAAGCTTTAATTTTCACAAGAAAAAGGACCATATCTGTCTTGTGCAGAATAATATTCACAATGTTTGGGATAGCAACTGGCACTTGGCAATTATGACAAAGTGACCAAATGAAATAATTTCTCATAAAGATGAATGGGCAGTTTTCCAGATCTTTGAGAAAAACTGTCTTCCCAAACTGTGAAGCTCTGTCACAGGGAAAATGAATCAGACTTGTTCTGATGGGCTTCAGAGAACAGGATGACATAAGCAAGGTCTATGCAGTACTGCATGGATACATCCCAGCATGTAATTAGCACTAAAATCTCTTTGGAATAAAAGAACCAGAACTAGTAAATAAAAGTTTGAGAATGAGAGAAATCATTAAGGAAAAACTTAGTATCATCTTCTAGGTGCCAACAATGGAATGGATTGTTTTGTGAGGAAATTCAGATTGACCATTTAAAGGCAGTATATGGAATAAAAAGTTCCTTCCTTAGGAAAGAGGTTGAAACAATTGATCTTTTAGATTCTTGGCAACTTTAAGAGTCCAATATTTGAATAGATCCTCTCTAAAGGAAAATTGTGTTAATCATAAGTGCCAAACTTAATTTATAGGAAAAATGTGGTTCATCCTTATTAAAATTATATCATTAGTTTTGTACAGACATTAGTAATAACTTTCATTATTTGGTGTGATCAAAAGGATTCAGACACCAAATATGTCCCTATTGGGTTGGAATTGGTCCTTAAACTTCATCCTTAGAAAGTCATGCTTTTGAAAATGTTCCTTCTCTAAGCATTCATGTTAGAAATACAAAAGTCAATGGAAAGAACATATTTGACCATTATTTTCCATAATCTTTATCTTTGAGGTACTTTTAAGAACCCATTTGTTATGGTTTGAATGTGAGGTATCCCACAAAAGCTCATGTGTGAGACAATGCAAGAAAGTTCAGAGGACAATGATTGGGTTGTGAGAGTCTTATCCCAACCAGTAAATTAATCCTTGATGGAATTAACTGAGTGGTAGCTGGAGGCAGGCGGGGTGTGGTTGGAGGAGGTAGTTCATTGGGGACCTGGCTATGGGTTATATATTTTGTATCTGGAGAGTGGAATCTCTCTGCTTTCTGATCATCATGTAAGTTGCTTCCCTCTGCCACACTCCTCCGCCATGATGTTCTGCCTCACCTTGAAGCCCGAGGAATAGAGCCAGCCTTCTATGGATTAAGACCTCTGAAACTGTGAGCCCTCAGATAAACTTTTCCTTCTCTATGGGTGTTCTGGTTGGGTCATTTAGTCACAGCAGCAAAAAAGCTGACTAAAGCACCATTCTTAAAAGAGTCAATTACAGAGGGGAGAGTGACAGAGTAATAGCATTCAGAAGGTAAGAGGGTTGGGGGGCCTAGACTCGGCTAAACATTTTTTCATCAGAGACCCTATTTTGACATCGCAATCTAAATGATATATCCCTCCATAAGATTTTCTCTAATATCAACTTTCATTCATTCAAAATATATTTATCGGACGACTATTATGTGCTAAGTACTATTCTAGGTAATTGGGATACATTGACCATCCAGAGATAAAAATGCCTATCACCAAATTGCGGTCTATGGACCAAGAATATCAGCATCATTTAGAAACTTGAGAAAAATACAGAAAGTAAGGTGACAACCCAGTCCTACTAAATCATGTTCTGCCTTTTGACAAGATCCTTAAGTTACTCACAGGCATGTTTATGTTTGGAAACCCTCTACTAGTGCACCTGCTCTTTTATTTTACAGGGTTTTCACATCTTTAAGTGATGTATATGTTGATTTTCATAAAGCCTGTTTGCCTCACTAGACCACAAGATGCATGAAATTAGGTACCAGTGGGCAAAGGTGCAAGAGATGGGTTGATATCAATAAGAAACTTCATCTGCTACTCAACTCTGCCAAGGCACAGCCTTCTGCTGACTTCTCTTTGCAGCCTCACCTGCTGATTTCCTCATGTTCAAGAGCACCAGTGGAACTTAGCAAGATAACTAACACCTGCCAATTCTTTGTCACTTTTTGCCTTAGCTTCATCATCTCTTTTATTTTTCAAACTTGCATGAAATATTTGGAATAAGAAAATTTGAAGTAAAAATTGATATTATTAATTCATAAAGATAAAAAATAAATAAAATATGGCATTTATGTTTGTGGTACATGAGAAATCAGCCCTGTTTTCCACTTCTGCTTTCGTTCCAGCAACCCTCAAATGAGGTTGTTATTTTTTTTTTTTCTGTTCTGATTTTATATCATAGCTTCGTCCTCTTTTGCATGGATAATAGGATTTGGCAGGTGATAAGATTGCCCACACATTGCAAAAATTGGCAATATATTTCTCATAGGTCAAATCAGACTAACAATGCATCCATTTTTATTTGATTTATTGTCTTAGTTCATTTTCTGTTGCTATTACTGAATACCATAGACCAGATAATGCATAAAGAAAAGAGGTTTATTTAGTTTATGGTTTGGGAGGTCCAAGATCATGGCACTAACATCTGATTAGTATCTGGTGAGGACGTTCCTGCTAGGTCATGACATGAAGGAGAGCAACATATGGTGAAACAGCACATTTAAGAGACAGAGCCAAACTGGCTTTTGTAAAAGACACACTGTCCACTTAACCCATTAACCCATTAATCCATGAATGGATTAATTGATTTATGAGGGCAGAACCCTCATGACCCAATCACCTCTTGATGGTTCACCTCTTGAGAACTCACAATGGGGATTAAATATCAATATCAGTTTTGGTGGGTATGTCCACACCACAGTGCTGGTGAAGGGAGAATATTTTTAATTTTTTTTAAATGACTGAAAAAAAAAACAAAATAAGAATATTTCACATTATATGAAATTCAAACTTCAGTATTCATAAATAAAGATTTCATTGGAGCATAGCCATGCTAATTTATTATGCATTGTCTATTCCTGCTTTCATGCTATAATGTCAGAGTTGAACAACTGAAATACAGACCATATGGCCATAACTCTAAAATATTACTATCTGTCCTTCACAAGAAGTTTGCCAACTCCTGCTCTATAGTGACATTGCCCATAGAAATACAATGTGAGTCACATATGTAGATTTAATTTTTTAATGGCCACATTTAAAAAGTAAAAATAAATGAAAATAAAAAGTTAATTTTGAGACTATAGTTTATTGAGCCCAACATATTTCAACTTTTTATCATTTCAATGTATGTTCAAAATTAAGGATTATTAATGAAATATTTTACATTTGTTTTTTATACCCAGACTTTGAAATCCAATGTTAATACTACAGATCAGTACAACTCAATTGAAACGAGCCATGTTTTACAAGCTAGTATCCACAGTGGCTAATGACCCCATATTAGTACAATTTTAGAATATGTGCATAAAAGTTTATTTATATTAATTTTTGATTTGGGATACAAAGTTATTATAAGATTGAATTAAATAATGTCAATGATAGAAATCTAGCAGAAGAAAATTATATATCATGACTTAAAATAACCCTTTTTTAGTGTATCAAGGAGATAAATTATCATGGATAAATGGAAAATAATACCATAAAGCAAAGTATCTAGACTTCTTGATTCTTAAGTTTGCATGATCAAAAAGAGAAACAAAAGCTTGATAGACTAGAATTTGTTTACCAGGGAAAAGGGATAGACTTTGTTTGTAGATTAGAGTTTTCTGATTTTTCTATGAAACCGAATGAGAAAAAAATCCGGAGAAATTTCATCAAAAAGGGTTATTTTAACCTTTGCTAAGGGTAACCCATTTAAAGTAGATCACTGAGAAGAGTACCTGCTGTTAAAAGAGAAAACGTGTTTGAATTGAACCCCCTAAATATAGGACCCTAAGGGATATTTTAAATTTAGGCAACCCTTTCCAAAGAGAACTATTTTTTTAAAGAATCATATAAGGCAGTATGGCTGGCTTTCAATGTCTGGAATTTCTATCCTATTTAGCATGCAGAATAGCACTCCACAGCTTTGCAAGTTACTAAAGGAAGGCCTCCGTCTTTAGTCCTTGCCTTCACTTACCATCTGTTCTTTTTCAAAACCACAGTGCCTCAGCTGCACTGTGGAAATTGACAAAGTTAATGACTTCTAGCTCTGTCTTCTCTTTTGTGGCGCTAGGTAGCTCCAATTATCATCCACCATCTCAATCTCCCTCCCTATTAAATGGGGATAATGATGATCAAATAACGGGCACAGTGTAAGCAGGGGTTGGAAGTACTCTCTTTTGTCTGTTTACTTAGACGGAAAGAACATGGTGTTGTTTTAGTGCCGTAGAAAAAAACATAAAATGTTCTTTGCTATTTAGCAACTCATATGCTTTTCCTGCTCTGAAAGATCCAACTTTCCTTAATTAAGTTTGGCAACAAATGGGCATCTCCTTCAGGTAAAACCTGCTTCATAACAAAAATAAAAGGAGTTGACAGGGCTCTGGGACAGTTCCCAGTCCAGTCCAGGGCATTAGAGGATAATTCAATGAAAGAGATATAAGGACTGAGAATGCAAGGGATGACTCTCGATTTTATGCAGCAACAAAGTATGTTTGGGGCAGATGGAAGTGGGCATCAAACAGGATTGTCCTAAGAAAAATGTACTCACACCTGAAGAAAATGCTAAATCTTTGTGTGCTTGTTTGAGGTAACCCTATCTTGGGCTGACAAAATACATTCTTTTGTGAATTATTCTTTATGATTCTTCTCTTTTCTGGCCTTGAGCCCTGTAATGATGTATTATTTCTAGAGAGGCCATGGTGGCTTGATGATGGATGAAAGATCCCACGGTGAAGGAGATCCATCATCTGTTACAGTTGAGTTAACTGAAGTGACTCGGCCTGTGGCCAGTTGTCTGCAAGGGCACTTTTAGAAAGAACTGAATGTAGCATGATAAGCACTTTATTTCTGGAATGTAACTGACATTGCCACAAGAACCTGGGTAAAACCTAGTGTTCAACTAAAATGAGAAATAAGAGATGGGCAGGAGAACTGTGACTATTTCAGACAATTTCAGGCTGATTTAGGAATTAAAAAAAAAAGAATAAAATGTGAGCCATTAGAGAGCCCCTTTCTCCTATTTAGACCGTAGAGTTACTGAATATGTCAGAAAGAGTCCCATTTGGAAACGTCTGAGTTTTGCAGCATAATCAATGAGTTAGTCTTCATATGTTTGCATTATTAATAAGAACTAGAGATAGCCTTCAACATTTTTTTTTTTCTATTTTGGTATATAAAATTTAAACTTTGAACATTTAAACTTTGAACAAACTTCACTTAGAAGCAATATTATGAGCCCGTCTGAACCTCCCTTTGCTCAACTTTTATGGGAGTGCTTTGACCTTGATGTGTTCCAAAACTGCATTGTTCGGCATGGGAGCCACTAGGCACGGGTAACTACTGTGTCCTTGAAATTCAGCTACTGCCACTGAGGGATTTTTAAATTTTTTATTTAATTTCAATTCATTTTAAGTTCAATTTAAAACCAACACAGTGCACATGTATTTTAGTATTGATTACTAATTGAAATGAAATACTAAAATTGGTTTATCTTGTTTCTTCTTACTTTTTTCTTTTAACATTTCTACTAGAACCTTTTAAATTGCTTATGTCATTCTCATTATATGTTTTTTGGACAGTGCAAGTTCAGAGAAATAATTCCCACTTACTTTCCTTCTACTTACCTGGTCATTTATTCAAAAAAATGGTTATGAGTGTTCAACAGAAATATTAATTACTTCTACTTGTCTCATATATATATATTTATATATATATTTCCTTTCCCCACTTTAAATAGTTCTCGTAGGAGGAACCCACATCCAAGATGAACAGGGACAAAAATCTCACTTTTCTTGGTGACGTGAGCTCTTCACACTTCCTGTTAATCAGTGTCTGCTCTGCAACTCCAGAGAAGGCTCCTTATCTCACATTTCCCTTTATTCCTTTCAAGAAGGTGCTTTAGATACCTATTTTGAAGTTTAAAGGGCACTTTTAAGAAAGTTGCTAAGTCAAAAGCTCTCTCTTAAAGGATAGAAGAGAGAAGTGTTTGCCCAGGCTGTTTAATTTGAGGAGGATAAATTTTTTGGATTTTAAAAGAAATGAAATATTTGCTTCTTCTTCATTGACAGGGAGGATCTGGGTGCTGCTAGCTCTTTAAGAGTCGTGCCTCCACCTTTCCTGCACAGCTCCTGACATTTAAAGGCCAGGGCAATCAAGCCTGGCTCAGAGGTGGGAGCTGCCAGTTCAAGCTTTCACAGGGCAGCCTCTCTTGGATGCCATGTCCATGGCTGGGTCTTGAGAGAAGCTTGTCATGTCACCTTAAGACAGCATGCAGGGAAATACATTCAGACATGTGGCTATTAAGGGTCTTACATTCTTCGAATGACTAAGATCGATACTTAGGCTGAGATTAGGCTTGTATATCAAGTGGTATGCTTATCAATTCACATATTACTGTAACTAACAATGCCATATTAAAATACATCTTGACTACACATTAGTTTGCCTTAAGGAACCATTTTTTCCCCCAAACATTTAATAATCCATCATCCAAATAGGAAGTTTTGTCCTTTTTCATTCAGAACAGCAAGATTATATTTTTGAGGGTGAGACAATCTAGTTTTCTTCAGTATTTTCTCCATACTTACCAAAAATAGAGCCAGCCAGACAGACAGACTTAGGTTTCTGTGGCTGCTCCTGAATGAGGTCTAATCAGCATCTTCTAGTTTTGTCTTCTACCTGGTTTTTGAGTGACAGAAGTGCAGCTGCTCTCCTGCATCCATTTCTCATTTCATATCATTGTAATTCCAACCAATTGCCTGAAGGAACCAAGAAATTTTCCTTTACCCTAGCTGCCTTTGAAGAACTTCTGAAGGCTAATCAAACTCAACAGTGAAACAGTACTGATGGACCTGGCTACTTTTGTGTCTTTCATTCATGTATATTTTATTTTTCTGGGAAGAGGAAAAAGTAGGAAATGATTCATTGAACTCAGAGTGTTTTCTAATATCGCCTTTCCCCTTATCTTAGGGCTATCATCACTAAAAACACCTTTTTTCTATAACAAGATGTCTGTATATTCTTATCATTAGACTCCCCTTTGTTTGCTGACCCTGCTGAGTGCTTGTGTCTGAGGGAGATGACCACTGACCAGAAGAAGAAATCATTTTTCACAGGTAAGTCAAAATGACGGACCTTGTTAACAAAAATACTGTGTTACTACAGACATGAAAAGAAGGCCTCTTTTCAGCCTGGCCTTAGGTAGGTGCCTGGCATCATGGGGCATTCCCCAGGGATCTTGGAGACCAAGCCTCTGCCACCTCAAGATAGAACATGCATATGGCGTATAACGAAGGTCTCCAGTGTCACTCATTTACAGAAAACCTCTGAATATTTTTTCTTTTCTTAATCTGATCTAATTAGCTGATTATTGTCTGACATTTTATAAAACTATTCAGCTAGGAAATCTGTTCATATTTTAATGTAACACAAGACTTCTCTAATTACAAATCATGCCCAGAAAGTATATCCTGAAGTTCTTTGTGCCATTCTCTACAGGAAACTGATCAAACATGTTAGTTCCCTTCTGAACTTGCTGGGCTGCATATTGCTATGGCTATTATGTCTTTGTGTCTCTCCCCCACCCTCCTGCTGTCTCCTTCTCGCTCCCTTTTTTCTCTTTCAGGATTACTAATGCAATACCATTTCTTACCGATACCACATATTTGTGCATATGTAAGGGTTAAGAATTTGACAGTGTTGATGCCATGATACCCAGTTATCTTCTTTTAGTTTCAAGATGACCTATCAATCTTGTTATATATGTGACAGTAACTGAAACAAAAAATTCTCAGAAGTCAAAATGGAAGGCCATTAGCAACTGCTAACAATGAATAGGGATCCCGAGCTGTTTACACTGTAAAATCACTTCTGAGTACCAGCACTTCAAGAGTAAAATGAGATGTGAAGTGGGAAAATTTGGGCTATGATCCAAAGAACATTTTCCCTGCATTTTATTTTTCTCATTAGACTAGGGAACACTGTTTTTTGTTGTTGTTTTGGAAAAAAATGATAATATACATGTTTTTTAGAGAAGAGGGAATAATTAAATGTGGTTTCACCAATTATGTTCTTCACTCTTGATTCTGTATATGAAGAATTCTAAAATGACAAATCTCACATTTTTCAAAAAAGGCAAGGATTAAATGTGTATGTGGTTATTTTATGTAACAGAATTAGATAAAACCTATTTGACAGAATTTTTAAAGTTAAACCATTTCTGTGTTCTGTTACATGATCACAACAACTGATTTGTTTATTTATAACTAATTACTTATGCTACATGATCCTACTAAACGATTATTTATTTATTTATTCAATTACTTTTTGAGGTACTGAGAATTGAACCTAGAGCAGCTCTACCACTGAGCTATAACCCTAGACCCTTTCTTTTATTTTTAAATTTTGGGACAGGGTCTTACTCAGTTGCTGAGGCTTGGCTCAAACTTGCAATCCTCTTACCTGATCCTCCTGATAGCTGTGATCACAGGCCTGTACCACCATATCTGACTTAAACAAATTATTTTAGAGTTCTTAATGTAAACACAATGCAGGACATTCACTCTAAACAAAGCATCACTTATTTTCAAAGCATATTGAATGGGGTATACCAGGTAGGTAATTCTGTGTAGTGAATAATTACAAGTACGAAACTGTAGAAATTTAACAAGAAATCAAACTAAACATTTCTTTCCTTTTCATGCAGTAAGTACACTGTGGGGCAGCTGTGGCTTTACTGCACACTCTTTATTCTAGGTTCCATGACCAAGTAACCTCTCTCTGGAGCATTGCCTGATGAGTGAGTTGACAAGGCCATAAGGAACTTGCAATCCATACTCCCTTGAAACTTTGGCTTGAAAGTGATACACACAACCCTACGTTCACTTTTTATTGCCCTCACAACCCACAGACCGAATTTATTAAATAAGATGGTGATGTGGCATATTTCCACAGAAAGATCTCTGAAGGGGAGACACCAAATATGTGTGAACCATAATGTAATTTACCTTAGGGAGTATATATCTCTCTTAGAAGGGAAGATAAGAACTAAACAATCATTGATGCCTTTATAGTTTTGCAAGTCAATTCCTTTTACCGCTTTTTAATTTAAAGGTCTAATTGCCTCAACTACACACACCATAAGGTAATCAGTATGTTTATGCATCTAAAATCTAAACCAGAACAAAAGAATATATAATATCCATATTCACAGACTAGGAAAAAGACAAGTCTGATGTGAAGGGAGAGAGAAAATCTGACCAGCTCTCCAAAGGTATTAAATTTAGGATCAAATATTATTTGCCAATTTTCCAAATAAAATATTCACACATCTCTGCCAGATCAACGAAAAGGCAGGCATGATGTTCATTATAACAGAATTTTACTATAACCTGATATATTAAATTCAGAAGTAGTAATAGCTGCTATTTCATAATTGCTTGGTAAGAATTAGCCACTATAAGCACTGGGTTTGAAGGTGAAAGTCAGTCCTTTTAGATAAACGGAAAGAGTTACTGTCAAGGGATTAAAAATGGATTATTAATAACATTGATTTTGAAGAAAAATAAATAGGGAGACAATTTTGTGGAAGTTTCTGATCCTTTGCCACAAATATACAGTGAAAGGTGCAATGAAGAATTTGTGCACTTGTATGGAAATTGCTAAATTCTAAAATAATTTTTATCATAGCTACGTCCAATGTTGAGAAATTTTGAAGGGACATATTCACATTTGTAGGATCTGATTCCCATAAATCTGTGTCTTCAGGTGGAGATCACGTTATATACTTTGGCCTTAATGTCCCAGTCCCTAGTGCTGTCCTGGAAATCTCCCTCTCCAGTTCTGGGTTCATAATTCTTCACTCATTTCATCTTTTGCAGGGAGTTGGGACAGTTGTTGGCCAACTGAAATCCAGTAATAATTTTTACCACTTAATCTTTGTTGAACTCATAAATTCAGCACTAGTAATAGCTGCTATTTCATAATTGCTTGGTAAGAGTTAACCACTGTAAGCACTGGGTTTGAAGGTGAAGGTCAGTCCTTAGGTATATGGAAAGAGCTACCAAGGAGGGAGAAACTCAGTGGCATTGAGAGTTTGAATCAGAGCCAGAGGAAATTGAAGGGCACATGCGAATTGAGAAGTTGACTCTCTGTGGACTTCATTTTCTCGTTGAAATGTTTGTGTTCCTGTTCATCTTATTATATATTTATGGAGCATGGCTTGTGTGCTTGGTGATTTATAACAATGAATAAGAAACAAGAATCACTACCCTCAGGAGCTCACAGACAAAAAGAGAAAATGATGATAAACCTGCAAATATACCATGTAGTTTGAGGAAGACAGTGCCCCTTTTTATTTACTTTGAATTTTTCAAATCACTATTAAATCATTTCCTTGTGAAATATATGCTGTCATGCTTTCTTTGTAGCTTATCTTCACTTCAGAGTATGGAGAGGATAGATAATTATTTCCTTTCTCCAAAATGTCCAAGGTTATCAAAGCAGGGCCTTGTCTTGTTATCCTCAATTTTAGATTTAGAAGTTGACTCTCATTAGCTATTCCTTATAGTACTATACCTGAAATGAAATTCTGTTTTTTTTATACAATCATCAAACCAGTTTATGCGTATCTAGAATATTTTTGGTTAATTTGTCTTTAATATAATGGGTGAACATTTTTCTATCTTGAATATTTTGTTTTGAATTGTATTATGTTAGCTTATTTCTAAAGAGAAACAAATGAGATGTTGTTGCAGTTGAGGTATAGGTTTAAACATTCAAAACAGGTTAAGTAAAAAGGGAGACTACACAGATGAGTACAAGGTGTACATTTCAGATTGTAAAATCCATAAATTTTGTGGGTACTGCCCTAAGTTTTTATGTGAGAGAGACTTAGGGATTTTTGTGGATATTACTGTTTGAATCCAAATACTTAGTATCAAATCCTGGAATGAAAATAAGTCTCACAGAATAAATATATGAAGAATAACATGGTGTGGACATTGAGTCTGATTTATGAGGTTCAGTTCTTCCCTGGCTTACAAGAGGCTAGTGCATAAAAAGCACTCAACACATAATAGCCATATTTCAGTGTGTAACCTTGGGTAAAATTTTCCACATCTCTTAGCCTCATTTTTTGTATCTATTAACTTGTAATAATGATACCCACCTCTCAATGTAGAGCAAGATGGCAGCTCAATAAGTTTCCCCACAGATACAAGTTGAATAGCTATTCACATGACAAACTAACTTTGCAAGAGCTAAGAAACCAGGTGAGAGAACATAATGCTGCTTTTACTATAACAAAATAAAAAGACACTTTGAAGAAGGCAGGAAGGAAAGAGTTGCCTGTGTTACCCCCAATTCCAAGTGGTCCAGCCTGGAAAGAGGTGCTACCTCCTTGGTGGTGGGGGACTTGAAATCTAGGACTGGACCTACCACACTGAAACCCAGCGCTGGGAAAGGCCCATGGCCCTTACTCCCAGGCTAACACACACAGACTGAGCTGCTACAACAGCATTTGCCAGAGAAATAACTGCTTCTACCTCTCCTCCTCCAGTCTCAGGTGGCAGAGTGAGGAGTGTGACTGATCCTGCTGAGGAGAAAGGCACAGAAGCTAGCAAGGAATTTTAACTTGGAGCTCAGTGCCAGACCAGTCGTGGTGACAGCCAATACCTGGTAGAATTCGAAGACTCTGTATACAGGTTAGGGCTCACAGACTGTATGTCTAGACTGGCTCCAGCACCAGGTGTAGTCCTGTGCACCAGTGGGATGGACTCATGCTTCAGCCTATATCATTTTCAACCTGGGAGTGGGCCTGGGGCATATCTACCCTCCTCCTAAGACTGTGTAGACCCCTGTGACTGTGAGATTCAGGTTTGAACCAGCTTAGCATCAGCCCTGGTGACCAAGGGACTGTCTCCAAAATCCATCCCCCAGCCTTGGGTAGCAAAGCTATCATAGGCCAGTGATCACAGGGCTCTAAATCTGTCCCAGCACTTGTATTTTGGCCTGTACCACCACCAAATGCAGCATGGTCCTTGGTGTACTAGA
This sequence comes from Sciurus carolinensis, assembly GCF_902686445.1. Lineage (NCBI taxonomy): Eukaryota > Metazoa > Chordata > Mammalia > Rodentia > Sciuridae > Sciurus > Sciurus carolinensis. Next base: position 136,403,943 of record NC_062216.1, read on the forward strand.
CACTGCAGGTTCTTGTAGCTGTCAGACTGAGATTCAGCCCAGTTTAGCCTCAACCTAGGTGACCAAGGGGTTTTCCCACCAGCACTACTCCATCTTTAGCATAGCATGGTGCATGACCCTGTTTGCTAAGGGTAGGACAGCATAGTAACTGAATGACTTTGCACTGGAAATTAATGCTGGTGTGGTGACACCAAACACTGAGAAGATCTTAATCATCCCCATCCCCATGACTGCCTGGGAAGGGAGCATCTGGAACAGCTGCAGTATCAGAGGAAAACATGCAGATTTAGTCTTTTGGACTTGTACTCCAGCTAGTATCACATATGTCTGGTTGCAGCAGTTGTTGATCAAGCATCCTCTTCAGCAATAGTCATCTTATAGCAGGGAGGTCCTTGGTTCTACTTCAGTGTTATGCTGGTTTTAGTGAGCTGTGTGCTCAGCATGTGACACAGATTGTTGGTATTGGTGTCCACAGGCATGGCATAAGAGCCTGGGGTGACATCATGCATGGTGACTCTTTCCAGAGCTGGGCAGAGTCCTTCAGTGCCTGACCACAGAACAATAACTGTGGATGAGGCATCTGGAACTACTCCAGGAAGAAGGCTGTGGGACAGACTATTCTATCTAGGTATTCTTCCTGGATTTTTTCTGAACAATATACCCCTGTATTGGACAGACCTTGGCTTACATTGCCCTCTAGTATTAATATACTGACAACACACTAATAGCAGACTCCAAGAAAATATAGATCTAGATGCTATTCAGTGCTGAAATAGTCAAGTATCTTCAGCCTCAGAGAAAATAAGCTCTCTTCTTAGATTCTGAAAAGACAGGATGAACAAAGCCAGATTAGGAAGACTGGAGTGTATATGTACTTTTCAATGCCAGATGACTTTGCATATCAATAAGCATTAAGAGTTTTCAGGAAACCATCCTCACCTATGATTCAAAATAAGTTGCCAGATACTGACCAGATAGTAATCAGTATGGAATAACTGTCACTCAGAAAACTTAAAGCACCTGTTTTAAGAAAACAATGAGAGAGAGAGAGAGAGAGAGAGAGAGAGAGAGAGAGAGAGAGAGAGAGAGAAACATTTTGATACTCTGAGAAACTTAAAGAAATGGAAGCAATTTTTAAAAAATTTTTACAGACTGCATTTTGATTCACTGTATACAAATGGGGTACAACTTTTCATTTCTATGGTTGTACATGATGTAGATTCACACTATTCATGTAATCACACATATACATAGGATAATGATGCCTGTCTCATTCTACCATCCCTCATACACCTACACCCTTCCCTCTCTCATTTCCCTCTACATAATCTAAATTTCCTCCATTCTTCTCTTACCCCAACACTGCCTCACTCCCATTATGTAACATCATCCACTTATCAGGGAAAACATTCATCCTTTGGTATTTTGGAATTGGTTTATTTCACTTAGCATGATATTCTCCAATTCCATCCATTTACCTGCAAATGCCATAATTCTATTCTTCTTTATGATTGAATAATATTCCATTGTATATATATATACCAGTTTTTTTTATCCATTCATCTGTTGAAGAACATTTAAGTTGGTTCCATAATATAGCTATTGTGAATTGAACTGCTATAAACAATTCAATTGGCTGAGTCACTGTAGTATGCTGATTTTAAGTCCTTTGGGTATAGGCCAAGGAGTGGGATAGATGGGTCAAATGATGGTTCCATTCCAAGTTTTCTGAGGAATCTCAATACTGCTTTCCAGAGTGGCTGCACCAGTTTGCAACTCCACCAGCAATAAGAAAGTGTGCCTTTCCCCCCACATCCAGGACAACACCTGTTATTGTTTGTGTTCTTAATAATAGCCATTCTAATTGGAGTAAGATGAAATCTTAGAGTTGTTTTAATTTACATTTCTCTAATTACTAGAGATGTTCATATATTTGTTAATTGTCTGTATATATTCTTATGTAAAGTGTCTATCCAGTTCCTTGGCCTACTTATTGATTGAGTTCTTTGTATTTTTGGTGTAAAGTTTTGTAAGTTCTTTGTAAATTTTGGAGATTAGTGCTCTATCTGAAGTGTGCGTAGAAAAGGTTTGCTCCCACTCTGTAGGCTCTCTTTTCACATTATTAATTGTATCCTTTGCTGAGAAAAAACTTTTAAGTTTGAATTCATCCCATTTATTGATTCTTCCTTTAATTTCTTGTGCTTTGGAGTCTTGTTGAGGAAGTCTGATCCTAAGCCAACATGATGAAGATTCGGGCCTATTTTGTCTTCTATTAGGTGCAGGGTCTCTGGTCTAATTCCTATGTCCTTGATCCATTTTGAGTTGAGTCTCATGCAGGGTGAGAGATAGGGGTTTAATTTCATTTTACTGCATATGGATTTCTAGTTTTGCCAGTACCATTTGTTGAACAAGCTATCTTTTCTCCATTGTATGTTTTTGGTTCCTTTGTCTAGTATGAGGTAACTGTATTTATGTGGTTTGTCTCTGTGTCTTCTATTCTGTACCATTGATCTGCCTATTTTGGGGCCAATACCATGCCATTTTTGTTATTATTGCTCTGTAATATAGTTTAAGGTTTTATATTGTGATACCTCCTGCTTCACTCTTCCTGCTCTGGAAGCCATTAAAAAAAAAAATAAAAGTAGATTCTTTTTTTGAGTGGAGGGGTATTGGGAATGAACCTGGGAGCACTTTAATCACTGAGCCACACTCCCAGCTCTTTCTTTTTCTTTCTTTCTTTTTTATTTTATTTTATTTTTTGAGACAAGTGTCTCACTAATTTGTTTAGGGCCTAGTTTGCTGGCTTGAACTTGTGATCCTCCCGCCTCAGCCTCCTGAGTGGTTAGAATGGCAGGCGTGTGCCACTATACCCAGCAAAAAAAAAAAAAAAAAAAAGAAAGAAAAGAAAAGAAAGAAAAGAATTCTTTTTTTTTTTTTTTTTTTGTGGTGCTGGGGATCAAACCCAGGGCCTTGTGCTTGCATGGCAAGCACTCTACCAACTGAGCTATCTCCCCAGCCCAAGAAAAATTCTTGAACTCAAAAATACAGTCAGTGAAATTAAAAAGGCAACAGAAGGCATCAATAACAAAAAATCAGTGAGCTTGAAGACAGGCTATTTAGAAATATGTAAGTTGAAGACATCTGCATCCCCATGTTTGTTGCTGCACTACACTTTTGGCAAATAACAGAGACAACATAAGTTTCCATCAACTAGTGAATGGGTAAAGAAAATATGATGCAAATAGACACAATAGAATACTACTCAGCCATAATAAGAAGGAAATCTTGTTACTTACAAGATGGATGGAACTGGAGATCATTGTGTTTAAGAGAAATAAGGCAGAAAAAAGAGTTGCATGATATCAATCGTACTGGAATCTAAAAAAATCTAATCTCATGGAAGTTAAGATTAGAATGGTAGTTACCAGAACCCAGGGAGATAGGGGGAGGAAAGGGAGAGGTTATCGGTGGGCACTAAGTTACAATTAGGAGTAAGACATTCTGGTGTGCTATTGCGACGTAGGGTGACTATAGATAAGAATAGTGTACTGTACATTTCACAAAGCTAGAAGAAGGATTCTGAAGGATTTTACCCATAAAGAAATGAGAAGAATTTGAGATTAATATGTTAACCCAATTTAAAGATTACCTAATGCATACATGTATTGAAACATTATACTGTGCCCCCTTAATATGTACAATGTTTATGCTTTTCTATCAGTTGAAAATTAAACTAAAACTAATACCTACCTTTCAAGATTGTTGTATTAACATAGTTTGTATGTACTTCATGTATGTTAAATCCTTTGTCTTTTGTTTTGAATTGTTGAGTCATTGAATTCCATGATGTTATATTAAAAACTAGATTTAGAGTCAGAAGCTCTGATTTGAATTTCAACTCACTCACTAACCAGCTGTATCTTCTTGGGAAAAAAGTAACTTCACTTAAAATGTGGAAATAAATGATCGCATATTTGCAGGCCAGTTTTGTAGTCTAAATAATGTGATTATATGTAAATAACAGGTCAAAGAATTTTTCTACAAATAATTTCTGAAATACTCAGTATGAAATGCTACTTGCTCCCCCCTTTTATTTTGAGTTTAAAAGAAACAAAATTAAATAAGGCCTGTGTATTAGGCAGGGTTCTCTAGAAGAACAGAATCAACAGGAAGTATGATTTTTAAAAAGGGGATTTATTAGATTGGCTTATATGACCAGAAGTTGGATAATCCACAATGGCCATCTTCAGGCTGGAGAGCTGGAAGAACCAGTAACTGTGCAGTCCAAGAGGCAGAAACTCCAGAACAAGAGGGATCAACAGTGCTATCCTAGTCCACGACCAAGGCTTCTGGAAACTGCCTGGAGAATCACTGGCAGAGTCCACTTTGGAAGAGTGAAGAAGCAAGAGCAAGAGTCTGATATCAGATGATCTAAGCAGCAATCAAGAACCTGTTCAAGAAGAACCAAGCTTGCATCTGCATCTGCTTCCTTGTTCTTCCAACTCTTAATCCATCCTATTGGGCTCCACTTCAGTTCTTATCCCACATTCCAATCATTCCTAGACATGCCCTCATTGACACACCCAGAGGCCTCCTAATCATCTGTATCTCTTAATCCAATCAAGTTGACATTTCAAATTAACCATTACAGCATGCTATGCTTGGTAATCATCAATATATGTTAAATCTGACCTCACTCGCTCATTCTTTCTCTCATGAAACAAATAATGTTTTAATGTCTGTAACTGTAACTGCCATCCTAGGTTCCAGTAGGAAGATATTTTTGATATGTCATGCCTAGGTCTGCCTAACAGAAAACTCCTAGACTAGCAAGGCCTCATGTCATGTGGGGAAACTATGTTGTTGTAAACTCTGAGACAGAAAATTCTGCTCTCTGTGACATTGATAGAATGGCTCTTATTGAGAAGAGCCATTCAATTGTATTCAGATAGATGGTGATTAGAGCTCATGTTAATTGATTATCATAGTGATGATGTCACTTCTCAAGTGAGTAGAGAATAAAGACAGAATAGACCTGAAACTCCTCTGAACTAGATGAACCCTCTGCCCTGCATTAGTAATTTAAATTTATCAACTCAGGGATAAGAAAGCCATAACGTACTATCTTATCCTTGGTTCTAACTAGTAAGGGTGCATTCATTTTTTTTATGATAAAAAATTATTTATCAACTTAATGGGATTAAGAATCTCATCTGCGATTTTTGTATTAATCATGGAGCTCTTTGGCTTTAATAGTATCATGTAGAATTTGGGTGGGATCTCATATGTCTTGTTGTCCTACTTTTAGTCATCTTGGGAATTGTCTTCTGTGTGCAAAATTGATGTGTTGTATACCCTAAGTTTGAATTCCAGTTCTTTTTTTTAACCAGGTGTAGGACTTTGGGAAAATCTCTTAATATCTTTCACCTTCAGGTTTTTCATCTGTAACGTGGGAAAAAAATAACAGCCAAATTTAGAATTATTCCTCTTATAAAATAAAAACAATGGATTGGTTTAAATCTGAACCATTTCTAAATCATTTAAATCCCTTTGATATTTCACTAGCCTTTGTTCTATTTGTCTTAATATTTTTAACCAATCTTTTATTTTTTTAAGGACCCCAAATATCGTATTAACATTACCCAAATCTTTCAAATCACGTGTAGACATTTCCATTAGTTGAGAATTCTTATATTTCAGTTGCTTAGAGAACATGCATGGCCTTAGGGAGAATAATGGCTAAATAAGAGTCCTAAATTGAACTTACTAACCTTGACACAGTATGACTTATTTAAGACTGTAAAAATCTTCAGATTCTTCTTTCCTTGCACATCTTTCCTTACAAGGTTATTTTATGTAGAAAATTTCTAAACGATACAAATAGTATAGTATCCATTATTATTCAGTGCATCAACAATTTTTAAAAATCATCCAGTTGGCATAGTGGCATTAAATTTTGAAAATAAAAAGTAATTTGTGGGTTGGGATATAGCTCAGTTTGTAGAATATTTGCCTTCCAGGCACAGGCCCTGGGTTCACTCCCCAGCACCACAAAAAAAAAAAAAAAAAAAAAGAATTTTGAGAGGCAAAACTTTAAAAACAAGAACAAGACCACAATGTAATGAAAGAGATGTGTAAGTGATAAACAGTATAAGAGATATAATAAAAGTCCTTCTGGAAGGTTCTACTCAGTTGTTACCTCTTCATCATGCCACTCCATGAATCTTTCATTGCTTCTTTATCTGTGTGTTTGCCTAGCATTTTATAAATGCCCATTATTACATGGCTTCAAATTATTATTTAATTTACACTTTTCTTTCTTAGTGGCATAATAAAAAATAATGCTTATTGAACACTTTGCTTTTTTTTTTTTAACATTTTCTAGTATATTTCCATTTTAAAATATTGTTGGACCAATGAATTAGAGGGAAATATAGACTTACTGCAAGATATCTTTGAGTTGAGCAAGAAATTTTTAAATGGGAATGTAAAAAGACCTTAATTAATACTCTGAAAAATGTAAGAAAAAATTTGTGTATATATGTGTATGTAGGCATATTTTTGGAAACAAGTTTCATCACTTTCATGAAATTTTCAAATTTATTCTTGATTACAAAGAGGTCATGTAGGGGTAAAAGCTTTGGAACAAGAATTGCTTGAATCACCTTTATAAACTGTATGTGAATTGCCTTCTTTATGGAGCCAATGAGGAAATTAAACGGCATAGCGCGTGTAAAGAAGTGGTTTTAGAAGATGCACAATAAATTCAGTGTATGGAAATTTTCATTCCTCTTCATTGCTTGAAGACTAAGTTCAACTTCTTTAGTTTGGGACTCATGAACATAGATGACTTATCAGGTTTCCTTTTCTGTCTTCATTTCCCCATACTCCATTGTCTGGTTAGGTGGGATTATTCTCTCTCAAGGACCATATCCACTTTTTTACTCCTCTTAGGCTCTTATTAATGCTACTCATTCTTTCCTAACTTCTTAAATTTATTTCATCTAATTTTTGCCCAAGTGTTAAGGCCCAAATCAAGTACAATTATCTCACTGAAACCTTTTATAACTTATCAATGCAGAATTATTATTTTTTTACTCCTCTCAATTTCATAGGCCTCTGTATTCTGAAAAACTTATGAATATATTTTATTTAACAATAATGATATACATTTATCCTATAACTTCTCTCTTAGGCTATAAGCTCCTAGGAACCCTTGTTCACATTTTCCTCAACTTTGTACATTTCTAAAACCCAGAAAACAAATGAACACATATTTGTGGAATCACTGAACAATTCTAGTCAACCCCCTATCTGTAGACTAGAAAAAAAACATCATCCTACATTCTAGGCATGTGTACATCTGCATTTTTCTATACTTCAAATCTACAAAGCTATTTGGCATGAATGATACAGAGATTCAGATTCAAGAAATAAAGTATTTTCCTTTCCTTCAGAAGAAAGTACAGTGGTCCCCTATAACACCTAAGACAGTGTCTGAGCCTATACTTGCATAAAACATCCTAAAATAACTCAATTAAAAAATGACATCAGAGCATGTTTGATAAAGTTAGTTCACCCTAACTTCAGAGTGATAAAACTCCCATAAAGATTCCCTCTAGTTATCTTCCCTTACTTTTGGTTCATTGAAATACTTCTTTTGTGAAATACTTCTGTTTCATAACTGGCTACCCTGACTTTCTAATCAAATTACTACCCCCCCATCTGCTCCTATTCCCACCTATCCTTGTTGGTAGTAGCTGAATATTTCAAGAGATTTCCTAGGGATTGTCCTATTGTAGAATATTAATATTAGTATTAAGAATATTAAGAATATTCTACTATAGGACATCTTGCCATATAGTGGGGAGTCTTTGCTATTCTGACCTCTGAAAATATCACACAGAAAGGACAAAAGTTTGAGATTTTTGTGTAATTAAAATAGAGGTCAGTAAAAACATAACCCGTTAATAGTTTTAAGTGTGTACTGATTATCTGATGCTCTTATCAATGTCACAATTTAAGTGTTGACCTTTTACTTCTATAGAGGATCTCTGCTCTTGTGTAGCTAAAAACTCAAGTTTAACTACATCCCTACTTTCTAGAGGTTACCATTTGACAAAGATATACCTGTTATAATTTTTAATCACCATTATTCTAGGTTTATTTATTTTTCCTTTTCCCCTAAAATGTTTTGAGATGAGAGAGAGGAAAGGAGGGGAGGGAAAGGGGGATGAAAGAGACAACAAAAATTTGGTGGGGATAGCACTCAATGAACCTAGGCAGAATAAATTTCTTGCCTGTGATGAAACCAATCAATCTCAGGAACATTGAGAAACTTTATTTATCGATCATAAAGAACATTGTAAGGGAAAAGATATTAGGGGAGATTAAAGTTATCACACGATGTTTCTAGAAATTGACTTCCCTCTCCCAGAGAGTTACTGCACATTGTCTTTATCTGTTTATCAAAACACTGCACAATGAAATGAGGTTGCAGGAAACAGAAAAAAAACGAAAAACAAAACAAAACAAAAAAACCCAAACCAAACCTTTTTATGGAAAATAAAACATTTTGGTTATTGCTACAACTCTTTACGTTAAAACAGTGGTTTGCTAGAAAGAAGATGAGATTTTTGATAAACCTTGATTTCACCTGCATTAATCAAGTAGTCTCTGCCTGAAAATGTAAGGGCTGGGTTATATTTAGAACCATTTTATCATACATTTCATTCCTTTACAGCATGCAGTTGCTAATTTTCCTAATAAGGTCACCTTTCAGTAAATGGTGTGTGTTTTTAATTTCATGTGGGGTACTTGCCTAAAAATAAGTCCAATTTGTGTGAGCTGAGGATCCTCATTTTCTCCCATGTGTCTTTCTCATTACAGTACACCCAAAGCAGAAGGAAAAATGCCTTTGGAGGTACTTTTTCATAGTGAACTCTGATTCTTTTGCTATACAGTCCAATAAGAATTAGATGACGTAGGAATGAATGGTTCCCCGAGTTTCTCATAAAAGGAGATCATCCAAGATACATCCCCATGTTCTTCTGTGTTGATATACAGCTGGGCAGTGCAGGCTTTCATAGAAAAGGGGCACAGTAAACCTTGCTGACTGGTGGCTGGAGTCACCTAGCTAGATGGGGAAGTTAAGACCTGTTTTTACCTTCTCAGAGGTGGGCAGCGTGACAAAGGAGGTCTTGTAACTCAAGTTGATGAGGTGGCTGGTTTAGGAAGCAAAGGCTCTCTTACTTGGAGAGCTGACAAAGTGTGTTTCTCCCATTTTAACCTCAGCTATGCCCTAATACATGGGCTTGGTTATTTCGCCAAGCAACAGGGGACTAGGTGATCACTTTCTCTAAATGTTTCCACAGAGATCTTCCTCCCCTTGTAATTTTCATCCCCATGTGAGTCCCTTAATAAAAATCCTACGCCTTTTACCCTGGAACAGTCCAAAAACATATTTCCAGCTGAAGGGTGTTACGGTTTCAAAGACAGTTTCCACTGAAGATAATGAGTGTTCTAGAGTGTTAATTGAAACAGCAGGAGAGGGTGGTTGCTTTCCAGATGTCCCAGGGGAGTCCCATGTGCCAAGGTGATGGGATAAATAAGCCAGAGAAATGGACTTTAGTCTCTTAAGTCAGACCAAATGCAGAAATCTTAAGGAAGAAAGTATTTTTTTGTGTGCCATAGAAATTCAATAAATGCCATTCATAAACTAATATAAAATATCTATTTAGCACAGATGAAAGGATTCTACCATCTGATTTTAGCACTTTGTTGGTTTAAAATCTGACTGAGTTAAAAATACCCTCCCTTATTTTGATGCACAAAATTTCTTTGATATGAAAAAATTATTTAGGGGGTTATTCTCATTTCATTCTTATTATAATAACTGATAATTAGAAACCTGTTTTATAGTCGATTCATTTATGAATTAAATATTTATTGAGCATCTATTGCGAATTAGAGATTGCAAAGATAAATCAGATATAAAACTTGATTGCCACGAAGTGAAAAATCAATAGAAGATAAAACAAGTATAGTAATCTCCTTATCATTGGGAGACACATTCCAAGATTCCTCGTGGATGCTTAAAACCATGGATAGTATTGAATGCGCCATGTGCTATATTTTAATATGCCACAGCATTGTTGTGTTACCAGAATTAGTATGTTCTTCTATGTTGTATGTTGTGAAGCCTCCTTCACGTCACTACTCTTCTGCTTTGTGGCCATTGCTAAGTAAAGATTACATGAACACAAATGGCAATATCACAACAGTGAACCTCATGGCTACTAAGTGAACAGTGGGTGAGTAGTGTGTGCAGCTTGGATAATGTGGACAAGAGAATGATTTGTGACCCTAGTGGGATGGAGCAGGATGATAAGAAATTGCATCACATTATCCAGAAAGGCACACGATTTGAAATGAATGAATTATTTATTTCTAGAATTTTCCCTTTAATATTTTTGGACTCTTAATTGGCCACAGATAACCAAAACTGCAGAAAGTGAAATGGCAGGTAAGGGGAGACTACTGTATATATACCACTCTAGTGAAAGTAGAAAGTGATAAATGCAATATGTTAACACAAAGCTCAATTTATTTCAATATCCTTGGCCTAAAATTTAATAAAAACTTGTATCTACATTTTCTTGACTTGTAAATCAAGTTTACTAGATATAATTGGCAATCTGATGTTAGAAAATTCACAATGCCCTCATCCTAAACAGCAAACATCATTGCACAATATAGAAAATAGCAAAAATTGAAATGAACCCATTGTGACCCCATGACAATAAATGCTTCTGTAATCATGCTAGGAGTAATTAGGTGAAGCTTAAATAATTGAGGTTTTTCTGTATTGTAATCTTAGGTACCCTAAAATAACATATTTTACCATTTAATTTTAAGACATAGATTATGAACCTACAAGGCTGAGTGATTTTAGTGTTTAGAGGAACTGAATTGTCATCATAAGAACAAAATAATAAGTAGTAGATTCAAGTGACTGGAAACTAAGGAAAACCTTATATACCACCAATTGCCAATATTTCCATTGCTTATAGGTAACATGGTATTAACCTATTTCAAAAAGGAAAAAAAAAAGAACATTTTCTTTACTAAAGGCAATTAGCACATGGACATTAAACTGGAATGAAATCAGGGCACAGAGGTGACATTTTGATAGAATAGGACATAAAATTAGAAAATAGGGGTCCAAATCCTAGTTGTGGGAATGGGACAATCCAAAATGCAGATTGAAATCTACTTCAGTAGCTTTTCCACTTCACAGGACTGGGAGCTTGAAGTAAGAGGTTGGCAAAATTACACTGCAAACATTAATTATATGGTAATTATCGCTATTATTTCTCTGAAACTCATTCAAGTTTAGTATCATGTTATTCTTTATCCGTGAAAGGAGATGTTTTTTTTTTTTTTTCCCATTTTTAGAGGAGCAACAATCGCCCGCCCTGGATCAGTTTGCCAGTTACCCTCATAAATAAAGTCCAGAAGAAACAGTTTTTGGATTTTCATATATCCTATGAGTTTGCTAGAGCTACAGTAACAAAGTGCCACAGATTGGGAGGCTTAAACACCAGAAATTTATTTTCTTACAGTTCTGGGGGCTGGAAGGTCAAAGTCTAGGCTTGGTTGGTTTCTTCTGGAGGTTGTGAGGGGTGGATGTGTTTCAGGTCTCCCTCTCTTTGACTTGTAATGGCCATCTTTTTATCTGTGTCTTTATATGTTCTTCTCTCTATAATATGTTAATATTCAGTTTTCCTCTTCTTATAACGACACCAGTCATGTTGGATTGGGGCTCACTGCAATGGCCTTATTTTAATTTAATTACATCTTCAAGACTCTTTCTCCAAACAAAGTCACACTGTAGAACATCGAAGGTCAGGTCTTCAAGATATGAATTTGTGGGATTGGGGAAGTGGTGGGGTGGGACACAATTCAGCCTATGACATGTATTATGATGGATTGAGAGGGATTTTTATGTTTCTGTGACAAAGGCATAAAATGGTCAGCAAATGGCATTTTTAACACCTAGAAATCATAATAAAATATGACTGTATGTATATATGCATTTATACACTGGTTAAGGTCTATTGGAGATGCTGTATATTGGCTAATAGTCTATTTTCTTCCAACCATATGGTTTTGTACAGATAATTTAGCATGAAAATAATCTTCAGTGGATAGTGGTGCCATGTGCAGGAAGCTCCTCTTTTAACCAAGAACAGAGGTGTAACTCCCACAGGAAAGGCATCTGTACCCTGGCCAATGTTCAAAAAAGGAGGCTATAGATTTGACAACTCATTGAAATGGCACAGAAAATCATTTTCTAAACCCAGATCTGCCATTCCTCTATATTGGAGTTCAAAACATTAGCAACGAGACACAATCTCTCCCTACAGTTGTAGAGTTTGTTTAAAAAAAATAAAATCCAGTCCTTTAGGGTTTGATTCTGCTGGTCTTAAATTAATGCACGATGATATAGTTTACTGCCTTCATTTCCTTATTCTTTTATTTGTTGTTTGTTTTATATCATGGAGACTTGTGGGTGAGAGATACTGGAAGTTTTTATTCATTGTGTTGCAATATGAAAGAATAAATGTAGGGTTACAAGGTCCTAAAACTGTTTCTGGCTTTGTTGCTTAATACCTTGAGATTGAGAGAGATACTCCATATCTTTCAAATGATAGACTTTATGTATATAACATGAAAGCAGAAAGAGTAAATTATGACATACAGCTAATAAAGAGTTTAAATATCAGAGTCAATACTAAAAATTAAGTTAGTCCCTAGTGGGTTGAAATCTATATGGTAAAAACAAAAACTGAACGTGATTAACAAGTCATGTTACCCGTCATTCATTCATTCATTCATTCATTCACTGTATTAGCTCATTTCATATTACCACAGTGAAACACATGAGGTAGTATACTTTATGAAGAAGAAACATTTACTTGACCCAAAGTCTAGGGTCTTTGTCTTGTGATGGCTTTCTTGCTGGCAGTCTCAAGTGGCACAGAACACCACATGGCAAGAGACAGGGAGTATGCATGTTTGTAGGTGCCTGCATGTCCCTCTTCTTCTGCTTATAAATCCACCCAGATTCAATTGTGGGTCTTCACCACAAGCACCATAGTCAGATTAACTTTCCACCCTCTTACTACCATTAATCTATGACTTTGGGGATTTGACTCCTGCCTGGATTTGGGGGAACATACCTCATTCTAACCATAGCATTTACCAAATACATTATGCTAGGCGTTATTCTATACTTTCGGAATATATCCGTGCATAAAACAAAGACCTTCACCTTCATGAATTTTCTAATTTACTAGGAAAGAGTTCTGTAGCTCTTGCTCACAAGAAGTCCATTTTATAATTGTTAGAATGAATGAAAAGCAAATTAAGGTGAAGATGCTGTGTTGGGGGTGACCCACTGAATTTTAAACAAGTGATCAGCAACTGGCCACAAAGTCTGTTGTAGATCATATCATTTTTATAATAGAATAAATATTGTTGAAACTCAATCATGTTCTTATCAATTCTTCTTCCATGAAAATAAAATTAGCTTTCAAGGTAAGTTGTGAAAAGTTTAGCAAAGCCTATCTTGTACTTAATTCATTTCATTAAGCAGCATTTTCTTGTCCTCCGTGTAAGGCATGACTTGGTTCCTGTAGATTTCCTTTATCCTCTGAGACTTAATTTTGAACTGAGTAGCTGGCTAGTTTACCACCTCTTTCTCCTAATTTGAGAACTGTGCCTCACATTTCACCTTCCATTTCTTTAGAAAGGAGAACATCACTGGCTGTACAAAATCACAGGGCACTCATCTCTTCCTGGTGACTCTCTGTAGCCTTTGTTTATTTCTTGTGTAGATGCCATGTGCCACAAAGGAAAAGAAGGCCAACTTCAAACAAAAATCATCAATGGTAATGTGCTATTATTGAAGAACCCCAATGCACATTTTATTTTTTTAGATTAATTTGCTGTTAGCAGTGCCTGTGCCACCAATTCAAGGCTTGTGGCCAGGTCTAAAAGTAAGTCCCTAAGCCCATGAAATGTTAGCAAAAGGGCAAAATTGTATTCTTAACAAGAGAGGCCAATGAAGATAAAGGATCACAAAGGAATAGAGGGTAGCTTGAAAATATACAATGCTCTATGAAGCTGGCAAAACATTATGAGACATCTAATTTCAGCTGTCAAAGGGGCTCACATTGATTTTTGTGTTCATTGTATGCACTCTTAAGGTCCTCTAAATGGAGTTGTATTTATTTGGCTCTTATATAAGCTATCTTTCTCAGGGGAAAGTTAATAGTACTTTGCAGTAGGAAAATAGGAGCTTAGTTTAGATTGGAATAGTTGAGAACCCATTTTGCTTCTGTTTAGATTCAAGAAAATGAAAAGGCTTAGACTTTCTCAAGTAATAAGTCAACAGAAATCCAGGAGCCCTGAATCACTGCTCTAAATGCTGGGAGCTGTGTGTGTGCCCCTGCTATGTGCCTTTGTTAGCAGTATCTGATCCATCTATTTTCAGCTTCCCTAGCCCCAATCCCACAAAACTATTTCAGAGATGAAAAAGAATATCATGACTCAGTCAAAAATAGTTCTTTTGTAAAAAAGCATTTAAAACTTGGCCAGAAATTAAACCCAGACCCTAACCAAAAAAAAAAAAAAAAAAAAAATCTGTTTTGAAAATGCCATCTATATTTATGCACAACTCTTTTCTGTTGTTTTTTTGCAAAGCAAATGCATGCAAGTTCTAGGTGACCTGGTAACTTCTTTCCAAGTATAATTAATCAATTTAGTAATAAATTTTAGACTTCTGTGATGATTCACATGGTTAACCTGTTTATATTGAAAACTATTTACCTTTGGAAAAGTA